>NC_069499.1:1013577336-1013707336 GCF_027579735.1 Bombina bombina | reverse complement strand
TATAGATTATTATACACTGCAGTTTATTCCTTTTGAGTTTATAAATGTTCGCCATCATTATGCAGCACAGAGTACTCACCATCAGTGTTTAGGCACTGTTGTGTTTTTCAGTGTATAAACCCTCAACATCATTATACAGCGCAGCATATATGTTATCAGTGTAAAGGTACTCTGCATTAATAATACAGTGTAGCATGTGACTAGAGGCCTTGCATTATTATATGGTGAAGAGTGTTGTGTTGATTAGTGTATACGTGTTCATTATCATCAATATACAGTGATACATCACAAAATATTTGTTGTACTGGTCCTCTGGTCAAAACTTGTTAAGTTAATGTGATCTACTGTAGGGCTTAGAAAATGTATCAAGATGCATTCACAGCTTTTAAGAACTTGCAGTTAAGGCTTGCAAGAGTCTCTACTTTTTTCCTAGGTGGCAGAAACAAATCATCTCAAACTCACTTGTTCGGGGTGAGTGACAGGTCCTGCTTGCAACACAACTGGTTGCCCAAGAGCAGGGAGCGGGGACTGAACAGTGAACAACAGAACACTTCTGCAGTCATAAAACTTGACCAAGTGGTGATTGCAGGTGGACAGTTTCTCTGCTTGAGAACTCCTGCAGTTGGGTAAATTTTCCTCTTAGACATGCTAGTATCAGTCTAGGTATAATGATGAAAAAGAAAAGAGGTTATCCTGCAGGTTCATGTGTTTTATATATTGTCACCACTGGTTGATTCATTATGCAGAACCAACACTGATTAGCTATGTTGTGCAGAGCCACCACTTTGGTGTATTATGTCATGCAGAAATGAACCATTATAGCTATTAAAGTTAAAATTAATCAGATTAATAGTCTAGTTTTCTATCATTATAGATAAAATAGTTAACTATAGCTGTTAAATGCACCAATAGAACATTTTGTTAAGAAACAGTAATGCTAGGGTATATAATTTCTTAGGGGGGGGGGAGCAGCAAACTGTGTCTTTGCTTGTGCAGCCAAAAATCCTAGCACCGGCACTTTGTATCACACTTGATTCTTTAATAGTATCCTGGGGCTATATGCGGCCCTCAAGATAGTTTAATCTGGCCCTCCCTTGTTAATTTGGTAAATTACTAATTTGGCCCCATTAAATTTTTTAGGATTCAATGAGGTGTAACAAATTGATACTCTATACAGGCACTCACAAGATAAATAAAAAGACAAGTGGGTCTAGTGTAGACGCCCATTATGTACTGCTTAGATAAATGTTTGAGAATCATCACTTCACTTGGCACTCACAAGATAAATATACACTGTGTATGTCTCATGTAAACTATACTTCCTATCATGAACTACTACTTGGGTAAATGTCTATTCCAGTTTCTTTTATATCCAGTTCCAGAGTACTCACTCTGTTTAAGTGGCCCCCATGGGAGAAGAACACTTGGCTAGTGGTCCCCAGATACAATGAGCTTGATACCCCTGCTTTCCCAAACTACTTTCCCTCTCTTCATTACAACTACTCTCTCTAATCTCCATTTTTCTCTTTTATAAGTGTTTCCCTCAACTATTTGATCACTGCACAAGTGCCAACCTGACTCACGCAAAAAGCCGAACTTCGAATATTGTAACCCCATAGACTTCAATGGAGCTTGTAAAGTGGAAAAAAAAAATATCCTTACTCATGCACAAACCTGATTTTTTTCTCAAGTGTGCTAACACAACATGAAATATGAATATTTCACATACCAATGTTCTTCACATAGAAGAATATGTTCTATTCATTCATAAATAAATATATATATATATATATATATATATATATATATACATACACACACACACATATATACACAGTTGTGCTCATAAGTTTACATACCCTGGCAGAATTTATGATTTCTTGGCCATTTTTCAGAGAATTTGAATAATAACACAAAAACTTTTCTTTCACTCATGGTTAGTATTTGGCTGAAGCCATTTATTATCAATCAACTGTGTTTACTCTTTTTAAATCATAATGACAACAGAAACTACCCAAATGACCCTGATCAAAAGTTTACATACCCTGGTGATTTTGGCCTGATAACATGCACACAAGTTGACACAAAGAAGTTTGAATGGCTATTAAAGGTAACCATCCTCACCTGTGATATGTTTGCTTGTAATTAGTATGTGTGTATAAAAGGTCAATGAGTTTTTGGACTCCTGACAGACCCTTGCATCTGTCATCCAGTGCTGCACTGACGTTTCTGGATTCTGAGTCATGGGGAAAGCAAAAGAATTGTCAAAGGATCTGCAGGAAAAGGTAGTTGAACTGTATAAATCAGGAAAGGGATATAAAAAGATATCCAAGGAGAGGGGCGGAGCGTAGCCGTGCAGGAACATGGCTGCATTTTGAGAAAGCCCTGTGGCATGTCCTAAGTTTACAACTTCAACCTGGCGATATAGGGGAATAAACACCTCCTTTAACAGCAACCAATGCACTACTGTACATTAATAAACTAACCTGTGCGAACAAATAGAAAAGACAGACCGCAAAAGAGTGAAACACAACACTGGTACCGGCTGATTTCTCTGAGAACGGTGAAAGGAATTACCCCAACAGACACCAGACCCACACCTGGAGGATATTGGTAGATTCAGGGAGACCGGTTCTTTACCGGACTACTATCACAACTCTGGATCCACTTGCCTTTGGAAGCGACACTGATTAAAAGGGTATGCAATATTTGTTTCAACCACTCACCCCTCCCGGGAGCCTACCCACAACCACAGCACGGCCTAAACGATGTACCTTGATCTCTGTCGCAGTAAATATTTCCTTGCTAGATAACGTCCGTTGGCGGAGTGATCAAAGCCCTCAGCTACTATTAAACACCCCTATCACAGATGCAACGGACATCAGCTCACAGAACTGAGCTTGGTACCTACTGGTACCTACTACTTCAGCTACTGTACTAATTAACAGGCACACGCTTGAAACAAGAGGACCTTATGCTCATAACATACTTGAAAAGTTAGACACTTTTGAAAACAGTCACACACTTAATCTGTTTGGGTACGTCAAAAACACCTGCATACTGCAGTATAATACGAAACCTGGACCATCATATTATAACCCAAATCAGTTAAAGACACAGAAATTTACCAACAGAGAGACAATGGCGCCTAGAAGGAACATTAAAAGGGATAAAAAGCTCCCATCTACACCCGCTAACATAGTGAGCTCCTTCTTTCATAAACATGATCCTGACAACGCGGATCAATCATTGGAACATATGGCTACTGAGGACCATCTCTCAGACCTTCAGTTTCAGACACCCTCCTCACAGAACGATCAATTGACCCTGATCCAATCAACCATCTCAATGTTACCGTCCAAATCTGACCTTGCAGATTTGAAGTCATTTATCAAATGGAAAATGACCTCTCTGAGAAAATACATTAATGAAATGGGTACTAGGTTAGAATATTTATAGGACGGTCAAGACACATTGAATAATATGATGGTGGATTCCAATCACCAACTGACACGTCAGGAAACCATCATACAATCTCTTTTTGAAGATCTAGATAATAGGAGCAGGAGGAGTAATCTGCGGATAAGAGGGGTTCCAGAAGATGCTACACAGGAATCATTGCCCTCCTATCTTTTACAGCTATTCAAATATATTATCCCAACCATCAAACTCACAGAAATGTCTATGGAGAGAGCCCACAGGGCATTAAAACCTATGCCAAAACCACCTAACCCCCCCAAGAGACATTATTATTAAATCTACAAATTACTTAGGCAAGGGGGCAATATGGAAACAAGTCAGGCTACAACGGGAGATTAACTTTCAAACATACAGCTTCCAGATTTTCCAAGATATCTGCCCTGCGAAAATTGAAAGGAGAAGGGAGATACGTTTTATTACACAAACCCTGTAAGATAGAAAGGTCAAATATAGCTGGGAGTTTCCTTTTAGTCTCATAATTTAAAGAGAAGGCAAGGCACATGTATATAAAGACTCAGAGGATTTGGACTCCTTTTCTAAAGGTATCAACACCACTTTTACCCCACCAAACCTATCCGCGTCAAATGTGTCCACCTCCAGAGGTGAATCAGCACCCAAGCCTCAAAGATCACAATGGATTACAGTCAATAACAACAAGAAGAAAAACTTACTGATTTTCCAGATGCCCCATGAGAAATGTCATCTTACAATGGACACTTTCACGCTACGTCCTTATTAAGGAGAAAAGACAATGACCTCTAGTTATCAAACTCTGGCGGACCTGATCCGACAGTGCAGATCAGGTCCGCCAGACTTCGCTGAATAGGGCGAGAAATACGCTCGCCGTATTCAGCATTGCACCAGCAGCTCACAAGAGCTGCTGGTGCAACGCCACCCCCTGCTGACTCGCGGCCAATCGGCCGCCAGCAGGGGTGTCAATCAACCTGATCGTACTCGATCGGGTTGATTTCCGGCGATGTGTGTCCGCCTGCTCAGAGCAGACGGACAGGTTATGGAACAGCTGTCTTTGTGAGTGCTGCTTCATAACTGCTATCTCTAGCAAGCCTGCAGGCTCGCCAGAAAAACACGGGGCATCAAGCTCCATTCAGAGCTTGATACATATGCCCCTATGCCTTACAACATACCATAGATGGATAAGTATAAATATATGTGTCTGAAAATATTTTTCTTAAAATGCACCCATAAGGCGGGTTCCTCTTGATACCTGCAACTGTCAAATGACTTCACAAAGCTACATTCTGTGTTGACACTTACTGGTGACATAGATCTCAATTGATCTTTACGTACCAGGAGGCCTATTGAACCTGATTGACTGGTTAACTTATCTTTAGCTTGCCTAGGAACCTTTAACTGGTGCCATGATGTTTTGTTTTGCTATTATGATTAATGTATAGTTCATGACATGTTTTTGTTTGTAAAAGTTTAATTGTTAATAATCACTCAAAGGAAGCTATGACCCATGAACATTTAGAGATAGATAACACATGTTGGTTGGACGGTAAATAATAACCACATTGACATAGGGACAAACTGGGTTATGTTTGCTTTACCAAATGACCTGCTAAGCACAACTGTAGCTAACACTATCCATAACCGCACTCTATTACTGAAAAACCACAGGTTTACTTGTTTTTCCTCATAGGTCTACAGTGACCAAGAATCTTAGCTGGTAGGTAACCCAATAGGCATAAAGATAACTAAAATGCCTGTAACTGTAGCCTGTTGCTTAAAACACTTACCAACCTCTCAGTTTCTTCCCGTAAATATACGGATGAGACTTAATTCATATTATGGTTAACGTATAGTTTATAACACATTTTTGTTTACATAAGATTAATTGTTAGTAATGTCTAACAGGAAGACACGACCCACGGACATATAGGGATAGATAACACACACTAGTTTGACGGTCAATAATAACCACATTGACATAGGGGCAAAATGTGTTATATTTGCTTCACCAAATGACCTGCCAAGCATGACTATAACTAAAACTGTCCGCAACTGTATTCTGTTATTTAAAAACTACTGGTTTACTTGTTTTCCACATAAATTTACAGTGGCTAAGAATTTTACCTGGTGCTGCAATGCTTTGTTTTGTAGCTATGATCAATGTACGATTAGTAATCGGGTTGTGACTGTAAAAATATAACTGATACTATTCATTAACGGAGGGTCTTAATTTACGAATAGTTAAGCAATGGCTTTACTTCTATCACCAGATAATATGATGGGCATAAAGATAAATTAAACTGCCTGTACCTGTACCCTATTACTTAAAGTACTACCAACTCCCTTGTTACTCCCCATAAGTATACGGGCGAGAACTAGTCCATCAACTCCACTTAGTAGATAGATATAAGTGAACCCACTTCAAAATTAACCCCCATATGATACAGGCCTACCACAGCCCAATGGGACACACATAGTTGAAGCATTATGCCAAATATACTATCAAGCCCACTCAATTACATAGACCATGATTGAAGACTGCTCTGTCACATATCGAGAACACCTGTATTCTAATATATACACATATAACTGACCCTGGTGGCAGACACCATGCATTGTTAACAGTACACAACAAGATCTGTATAGATATTATTATCACAGACTAATTACAGATTGGTGGATGTAAAGTATGGTTAATGGGCATTGGCCATGCTAGACTAGATACTACCCCTATCCGTTCACCATTTTGGTGCTATAATTGGAATTGTACTTGGGGACATGCTACCCTATTTTTGACAATTTGTCACAACTTGCATTTTGCAATTTATATGTTTTATTTGTTGTTTTATTTTATTTGTTCTTTGGTCTTGTCTCGGTCTCGTTCTGCACTCCCGCTCTTAAAAGTATTCTACACATGTATCAGGTACACCCATATCTAGTGTGCACTTTATCCTTATACTATATACAATATGACTAACTTTCAGAACTATTCCCACACAAATAACGATCTACGCATATATTCTGTCAACGCCAAAGTCTTGAACATACCCAATAAAAGATCTACGGCCACTAGAGATTTTCATAACCATAAGGCTGACCTGGTGTTTCTACAAGAAACCCATTTCAGGAAGGGTAAAGAACCTTCCCCTTTCACACCTACATATGGCACATGCTACTGGGCATCACATAACAGGGCTAAGAAACAAGGGGTAGGGATAATAATTAAAAGGGGCATTCCTTTTGTTGAATTACAAATCATAAGAGAAAAGGAAGGACAATTTGTTATTGTGATAGGTCTGCTATACAACAGACCAGTCACCCTCATATATATATATATATATATATATATCTCTCATCTAGATTGTAAGTTCCCACAGGAATAAGGCCCTCAATTCCCCCTGTGTTTGTCTGTAAAATTGTGTCTTATCGTATTGTTTCTCCATTGTACTGTTATCCTTGTACCCATGGGCAGCGCTGCGGAATCTGTTGGCGTTTTATAAATAAAGAATAATAATAATATATGCCTCTAACATGGCGCAACACGCTTTCATGAAAAAAATATCCAACTATGTACTAGACTATCAAAAAGGTATGCTTATAATGTGCGGAGACCTCAACCTGGCACTAAACCCGGACATGGATTGTTCAATCATCACACCATTCTTCGACCCCCCTGTGACAAATCACAAAAATTAACTCCCATCTTAAACGTATAGTCGCACAGGATGTGTTCAGAACCTTGC
Source organism: Bombina bombina (assembly GCF_027579735.1). NCBI lineage: Eukaryota > Metazoa > Chordata > Amphibia > Anura > Bombinatoridae > Bombina > Bombina bombina. Next base: position 1,013,700,140 of record NC_069499.1, on the reverse strand, counting down.
ACCCTCACTACAGGGATTATTCATTTTACTCATACCCTCATGGGATGTACTTTAGAATCGATTATATATTTTTGGATGTAGGTAGTCTTTCACTTTTTAAATCTGCAAAAATTATGCCAATAACATGGTCTGACCATGCCTCAATCATAAGTTCTCTAACATGGCCATCCAAACCTATAAAAGACTATATCTGGAAATTAGACGAACAGATCAGCAGATCACCTTAAAAGTATCAAAAGCACTAGATGAGTATTTCCAGCTTAATGCCAACTCTGACGCATCCCCACAAATCTTATGGGAGGCACACAAGAGTGTAATACGAGGCGAATTGATGGCAATATAAGCCCACATTAATAAAACCAAACGGGAATTCACCTCTTCAATACTCCTTAAAATTGAACAATTAGAATTAAGACACAAACAATCCCCATTAAACAAAGACATATTGACTGAACTAACTTGCGAGAGGCAAAAATTTGCATCCCACTTAGCTAAGGAACATAAAAGAAAATCCTTTCACGCACAACAAAAATATTATGAAGGCCGTAATAAATCTGGACATCTACTGGCTAGATACCTAAAGCATAAAGCACATAAGAAGTACATACTACATATGAAAGATGAAAGGGGTGACTCCCAGAAATCCACAGAACAAATAGTGCTTATTTTCCAAAAATATTTCCAGAAACTATATAACATTAAGAACCCAAACATCAATCAAACAGTAGAAATTTAATGGAGAACACAGCTTATAGATGCCTTCCTGCGAGACTTGAAATTATCTCACATCTCCATAGCTCAAAAGGATAGATTAGATTACCCCATTACAATAGAGGAACTAGCACTAGCTATAAAAGACCTCCCGACTGGGAAGTCCCCAGGATTGAATGGTTTTGGCCATAAATACTACACTATATTTCAAGACATCCTAACCCCACACCTACTAAATATTTTCAATATATTGACACCTCCAAGGCCTTTTCCCCTAGAGCCCTGGAAACTCATATAGTTATACTGCCAAAGCCGAATAAATCTCCGGACCTTCCCTCAAATTATCGTCCCTTTTCATTGTTAAATACTGATATTAAACTGTATGCAAGAATACTATCCCATACACTTAATAGAGTCTTACCCGACATTGTTCATTTGGACCAGGTTGGTTTCATTCCTGGAAGGGAGGCTAAAGACAACACGGTCAGGGCCTTAGATCTGATACAAAATGTCCAAATCAAAAACATACCATCAATCCTTTTATCAACAGATGCACAAAAGACCTTTGACCGTGTTGCCTGGGATTTTTTAAAAGCCACCTTAATACATATGGGCTTAGGCCCGCAAATAATTATCAGAATCTTCTCATTATATTCCCAACTCAACACCCGCATCCTAGTAAATGGGACACTATCACCACCCTTCACTATAGCTAATGGGACTCGTCAGGGATGCCCGTTAACCACATTATTATTTACATGTGTTATAGAGACCCTCGCTGTTAAAATCAGACAAAACCCAAAAATAACTGGCGTTAATGTGGGCCCCCAGAAATATGTTGTTTCCCTGTTTGCAGACAACATGCTCTTCTCACTTATAAACCCTGAACAATCGATCCCACAATTACTATCAGAATTCGGCCAATTCCACATTCTATCAAATTTTTTAATTAATATGTCTAAGTCCGAAATATTAAACATAAACCTGAGCGAAACCTCTCTAGCAGATACTAAAAAAAATCACTCCATTTACATGGTGTACACACTCTTTAGGCTATCTAGGAATCAAACTCACACCAAAGATTGAAATAATTTTTGAGCACAACTACCTACCAATCAAACACACTATTATTAGGCACCTCTCATTATGGAGATCCAAAAATCTGTCATGGCTGGGGCGTATTGAAGTCATTAAAATGAATATATTTCCCAGAATACTTTATATTCTTCAGACATTGCCGATTCCTCTTCCTAAACCTTACCTACCCTCCCTACAAAAAGCATTTAGCGATTTTATATGGCACAAAAAGCCACCAAGGATAAATCAATAGATAATGCAATCTCCCAAACTACAGGGTGGACTAGGGGTGCCAAACCTTACGCTATGCCAACAGGCTATATTTTTACAAAGAATGGTTGATTGGAACATTCATTTTAGTCATAAACGTTGGGCACCATTGGAACACCTCATAATAGATAAACCACACCTAGGAAGGTTATGTTGGGGTAGCCCCACCATGATTAAGACACTTTCATACAAAAACCCCTTGATTCAAAAAACTTTCCAAATGTGGGGAAAATCTATAAAAACGTCCCATTTTATTTCTTCCATCCCATCCCCACTGACTTCCCTGATCCAAAATGGGGAATACACAGTTAGGCCTTTCACAACTCACAGAGTGACAAATACGACAAATAGAGATTTTACAATACATTCGCTAACCAAAAACAAAACTTTACTATCACAAAATGAATTAATAGAAAAATGCTTTATAGATTTGTTCACATATAGGCAAACAAGGAACTTCATATTTAAACACGGAGGGCACAAAAATATGGTTAGACCTCTGACTAAGTTTGAATCCCTCTGTGTCCACACCCCACCTATCCAACACACCTTGGGGCCTATCTATCAAGCTCTGAATGGAGCTTGATGTCCTGTGTTTCTGGCGAGCCTTCAGGCTCACCAGAAACAGCAGTTATGAAGCGGCGGTCACACAGACCGCTGCTCCATTGGCGGACAGGAACTGCTCGATCGGGTTGATTGACACCCCCTGCTGGCAGCTGATTGGCCGCGAGTCTGCAGGGGGCGGCGTTGCACCAGCAGCTCTTGTGAGCTGCTGGTGCAATGTTAAATGCAGACAGCGTATTGCTCTCCGCATTTAGCGAGGTCTTGCGGACCTGATCCGCACTGTCGGATCAGGTCCGCAAGACCTTTGATAAATAGGGGCCAGTGTCTTCTATATATAGAATACTGGTACAAAATCAACCTGAATACATACCCCCATACTTAGAAAACTGGGAAACCGATCTAGGAACTATTATTCTCCCTCAAACAAGTTTTTCTATGTTCCAAGCCAAAATGAGATCCTCGATCTCCTCCATTTTGGAGATACATTTCAAATTGCTACACAGATGGTATCTTACACCCAAAAAGTTACATCGTTTATACCACACACAGAAGAACCAATGTTGGTGCTGTGGCCATGTAGATAGTGGCACAGCACATATGTGGTGGTGGTGCAACACCATACAAAACTTTTGGAGGTTATTAATTGCTGAGGTTGAAACAATACTAGAGATTCAGCTCCCATTAGATCCCCTGTTATGGCTATTGAATAAACCACCTAAAATTAAATATAAACCTCATCTTAAACTGTTCTATATTATGACTAATGGAGTAAAGGCCCTGATCTAAAAAAAATGGAGACAGAAGGATGCTCCATCACTAACTATGTGGATTAGAAAAGTGTCTGACTTAGTGGAATTGGAGGAGTATTTCTACCTTAAGAATAATAGAATGGAAATATATCCTGAGATCTCGCACACCTGGAATTACTATGTTCAAGCAAAAAAACCTTTCAACTTTAAAAATGTGTCTCGAGTATAGTGGGGGAATCATCACTTGAAAGTCACAAATTAAATATATCAGGCAGGGGTGTGGATGAGACGAGACATAGAGGCCTATTTATCAAGCCGTCAACTGCAAATATGCTGGAATTCCGCAGCGTAATTGTGGAGAGCCTGATTCCCCTTATTTATCAAAACCTACAGACCTGCAAAAGTTGAAATTTGTGATGTAACATACAATCCGCCGGTCTCAGTCCGACACAGATCGATGCTTACGTCATTACAGATGTACCGAATGCAAATTCAGCACTATCTGACTACTATTTCTAGTTATCAAATATCTACCACTATTCCAGCCCAGTGTACCTAATTTACAATCCGCCACCCTGGAGGCGGCGGATGCCATAGGAATCAATGGGAGTCTGAAAGCAGCGAAAGCTCATGTTCGCTGCTGTCCGATATCCCATTGATTTCTATGGTAGAATAAAAGTTATGTTTACACCTAACACCCTAACATAACCCCCAAGTCTAAACACCACTAATCTGTCGCCCCCTACACTGCCGCCACCTACATTATACTTATTAACCCCTAATCTGCCGCCCGCCACCGCCGCCACCTACATTATACTTATTAACCCCTAATCTGCCAACCCCGCCACCGCCACCACCTACATAAAAGTATTAACCCCTATCCCGCTGCTCCCGGAACCCACCTCAACTAATTAAAGTTATTAACCCCTAAACCCCTGGCCTCCGACATCACTGCCACTTACTAAACCTATTAACCCCTAAACCGCCAGCCCCCCACATCGCCTTAAACTAAATTAACCTATTAACCCCTAAACCTAACAACCACTTAACTTTACATTAAATATTAACTCATCCCTAACTTATAATAAATTTAAACTTACCTTTAGATTTAAATTAAACTATATTAAAACTATTAATTCAATTAAACTATTAATCCAATCAGCCAATAGAATGCAAGCTCAATCCTATTGGCTGATTGGATCAGCCAATAGGATTTTTTCAACCTTAATTCCGATTGGCTGATAGAATTCTATCAGCCAATCGGAATCTAAGGGATGCCATCTTGGATGACGCCATTTAAAGGTACCTTCATTGTTGAAGAAGACGTCGATTGAAGAGGATGCTCCGCGCCGGATGTCTTGAAGATGGAGCTGTTCCGCGCCGGATGGATGAAGATAGAAGAGGCCGTCTGGATGAAGACTTCTGCCGGTTTGGATGAAGACGTCGGCCCGCTTGGATGAAGACTTCTGACGTCTTCGATGAGGACTTCTGCTGCTTCGTTGAGGATGGATGTCGGGTCTTCAGAAACTGTAAGTGGATCTTCTGGGGTTAGTGTTAGGTTTTTTTAAGGGTTTATTGGGTGGGTTTTAATTTTAGATTAGGGTTTGGGCACCAAAAAAAGCGAAATGCCCATATAAATGCCCTTTTCAGGGCAATGGGGAGCTTAAGTTTTTTAGATTAGGTTTTTGTTTGGGGGGTTTGGTTTTGTGGGTGGTGGGTTTTACTGTTGGGGGGGTGTTTGTATTTTTTTTTTACAGGTAAAAGAGCTGATTTCTTTGGGGCAATGCCCCGCAAAAGGCCCTTTTAAGGGCCATTGTTAGTTTATTGTAGGCTAGGGTTTTTTTTTATTTTAGGGGGCTTTTTTATTTTCATAGGGCTATTAGATTAGGTGTGATTAGTTTAAATATCTGATAATTTCTTTTTTATTTTGTGTAACTTAGTGTTTCTTTTTTTTGTAACTTAGTGTTTGTTATTTTGTGTAACTTAGTGTTTGTTATTTTGTGTAACTTAGTTGTTAGTTTTTGGTAACTTTGTAATTTTTAATAGTAGATTTAAATTATTTGAGTACGGTTAGGTTTTTAACTATATAATATATTTAATTTAATTTGCAGTTTGATTTAATTTTAGTATAATATTTAGGGTACGCTAATTAGTAGTTTAATATAATTTAATGTAATTTAAGTCTAATAGTTAGGGTAGGTTAATTAATAGTTTAATATAATTTAATTTAAATCTAAAGGTAAGTTTTAATTTATTATAAGATAGGGATGAGTTAATATTTAATATAAAGTTAAGGGGTTGTTAGGTTTAGGGTTTAATAGGTTAATTTAGTTTATGGTGATGTGGGGGGCTGGCGGTTTAGGGGTTAAGAACTTTATTTAGTTGCGGTGGGCTCAGAGAGCGGAAGGATAGGGGTTAATACATTTAGTTAGTTGCGGCGGTGTCGGGAGCGGCGGAATAGGGGTTAATAACTTTATTAGAGTTGCAATGTACTCCGGGAGTGGCAGGATAGGGTTTAATAGCTTTATTAGAGTTGCGGTGGGCTCTGGGAGTGGCGGGATAGGGGTTAATAACTTTATTTAGTTGCGGCGGGGTCCGGGAGCGGCGGGATAGGGGTTAAACATTTTAGTATAGTGGCGGTGTTTAGTGATAGTATATAAATAAAACTGGGAAAAAGCCGAATAGCAGCGAGATCGATGACTGTTTAGTTAACAGTCCGCTGCCCATCGCCCCGTACTTGGTGTGCGGCTTTTTGACAGCTTTTTTGTTAAATAGAGAGAGCATATTCAGGTCCGCGGCATCGATGTTAGGCGATGTCAGGCGAGCGTATTGGTGCCGGCGAATGCAGCATAGTTGACGGCTTGATAAGTAGGCCTCATAGAGACTAGTTGTTATTATCTTTATTTTTATTATTTGTTGCTATTTGCTTTCTTTATTGTTTTCTCTGTATTTTATGTTGTTTTTCTTCCTCTCTCCGGAAACATGATTGCAAAATGGAGCAATTTGGTCTATCCCCCCTTGTTTATTAAACTTTTCAAAAGACTTTATAAAATAGGACAGCAAAAATGGGGAAGAAATTGCACTAATTGTATCGACAACCTTTGTGCTCAATGTTTGTAACTATATGAAAAACTGACAACTTATATTATACCTACCATGGTGAAGCTGCGTCTCCACATAACTGTAAACTTTTCAATTTATTTATAAATAAAGTTGTTAGTCAAAAAAAAAAAGATATCCAAGGAATTGAAAATGCAAATCGGCAGTGTTCAAACTCTAATCAAGAAGTGGAAAATGAGGGCTTCTGTTTGATAACATACTGAATTCATCTTGCCATCAATTCTGACCAAATTTCCTGTGCCTTTGTAGCTCACACATCCCCAAAACATCAGCGATCCACCTCCGTGTTTCACAGTAGGAATGGTGTACCTTTCATCATAGGCCTTGTTGACTCCTCTCCAAATGTAGCGTTTATGGTTGTGGCCAAAAAGCTAAATTTTGGTCTCATCACCCCAAATGACTTTATGCCAGAAGGTTTGAGGCTTGTCTCTGTGCTGTTTGACATATTGTAAGCGGGATACTTTGTGGCATTTGTGTAGTAATGGCTTTCTTCTGGCATCTCGACCATGCAGCCCATCGTTCTTCAAGTGCCTCCTTATTGTGCGTCTTAAAAACAGCCACACCACATGTTTTCAGAGAGTCCTGTATTTCACCTGAAGTTCTTTGTGGGTTTGTCTTTGCATCCCAAACAATTTTCCTGGCAATTTAAGTTGGTCTACCTGACCGTGGTTTGGTTTCAACAGAACCCCTCATTTTCTACTTCTTGATTAAAGTTTGAACACTGCTGATTTGCATTCTCAATTCCTTGGATATCTTATTATATCCCTTTCCTGTTTTATACAGTTCAGCTACCTTATCTCGCAGATCCTTTGACAATTATTTTGCTTTCCCCATAACTCAGAATCCAGAATTGTCAGTGCAGCACTGGATGAAAGATGCAATGGTCTGTCAGGAGTCCAGAAACTCATTGACCTTTTATAAACACACACTAATTACAAGCAAACAGATCACAGGTGAGGATGGTTACCTTTAAAGGGACACTCAATCAAAATTAAACTTTCATTATTCATATAGAGCTTGTAATTTTAAACAACTTTCCAATTTACTTCCATTAACAAAATGTTAATGACGTCGCATTCTATTGGCTGATCCAATCAGCCAATTGGATTGAACTTCAATCCGATTGGCTGAATACATCAGCCAATCGGATTTTTCCTACCTTAATTCCGATTGGCTGATAGAATCCTATCAGCCAATCGGAATTCGAGGGACGCCATCTTGGATGATGTCATTTAAAGGACCAGTCATTCGTCTGGTAGTCGTCAGCCGAGGAGGGTGTTCCGCGCCGGAGGTCTTCAAGATGAAGCCGCTCATCGCCGGAAGGATGAAGATAGAAGATGCTGCTTGATGAAGACTTCTGCTAGATGGAGGACCTCTTCTGCCCCGATCGGATGAAGACTTCTGCCCGGCTGGAGGACCACTTGTGCCCAGATCGGATGAAGAGTTCGGCCCGGCTGGGTGGAGACGGCTCAAGGTAGTGTGATCTTCAATGGGGTAGTGTTAGGTTTTTTAAGGGGGGGATCGGGTGGGTTTTAGAGTACGGGTGTGTGGGTGGTGGGTTGTAATGTTGGGGGGGTATTGTATTTATTTATTTTTACAGGTAAAAGAACTGATTACTTTGGGGCAATGCCCCGCAAAAGACCCTTTTAAGGGCTATTTGCAATTTAGTTTAGGGTAGGGAATTTTATTATTTTGGGGGACTTTTTTATTTTATTAGGGGGCTTAGATTAGGTGTAATTAGATTAAACTTCTTGTAATATTTTTTTTATTTTTTGTAATTTAGTGTTTTGTTTTTTTTGTAATATAGTTTAGTTTATTTAATTGTATTTTATTTTAGATCATTGTAGTTAATTTATTTAATTAATTTATTGATAGTGTAGTGTTAGGTGTATTTGTAACTTAGATTAGGATTTATTTTACAGGTAATTTTGTAATTATTTTAACTAGGTAGCTATTAAATAGTTATTAACTATTTAATAGCTATTGTACTTAGTTAAAATAAATACAAAGTTGCCTGTAAAATAAAAATAAACCCTAAAATAGCTATAATGTATTATTAATTATATTGTAGCTATCTTAGGGTTTATTTTATAGGTAAGTATTTAATTTTAAATAGGATTAATTTATTTAATCATAGGAATATTTATTTAGATTAATTTAAATAATATTTAAGTTAGGGGGGTGTTAGGGTTAGACTTTGGTTTTGGGGTTAATAATTCATTTAATATAGTGGCGGCGGTGTAGGGGGGGGTAGATTAGGGGTTAATCAATGTACTGTAGGAGGCGGCAGTGTAGAGGGGGCAGGATAGGGGTTAATAAATGTAATGTAGGTGGAGGAGGGCTCCGGGTGTGGCAGTTTAGGGGTTAAATAATTAATTTATTTGCGGCGGGGTCCGGGATCGGCAGGATAGGGGTTAATAACTTTATGTAGGTGGCGGCGGTATAGGGGGCGGCAGATTAGGGGTTAATAAGTATAATAAAGGTGGCGGTGGGGTCCGGGAGTGGCGGTTTAGGGGTTCATATATTTATTATAGTTGTGGCGGGGTCCGGGAGCGGCGGTTTAGGGGTTATTAAGTATAAAGTAGGTGGCGGCGGTGTAGGGGGGGCAGATTAGGGGTTAATAAGTATAAAGTAGGTGTCGGCGGTGTAGGGGGGGCAGATTAGGGGTGTTTAGACTCGGGGTACATGTTAGGGTGTTAGGTGCAGACACTTCCCATAGAAATCAATGGGATATCGGGCAGCAGCGAACATGAGCTCTCACTGCTGTCAGACTCCCATTGATTCCAGGGCGGCGGATTGAAAACCTGGTACGCTGGGCCGGAATAGTGGCGAGCGTACCTGCTAGTTTTTTGATAACTAGCAAAAGTAGTCAGATTGTGCCGAACTTGCATTCGGAACATCTGTAGTGACGTAACCATGGATCTGTGTTGGACTGAGTCAGGCGGATCATATGTTACATCACTAAATTCTACTTTTGCTGGGCTGTAGGGCTTGATAACTACAGCGAATTAGCCTCGCCACAAATACGCTGCGGAATTCCAGCGTATTTGCAGTTGACGGCTTGATAACTAGAGGCCTAAGTGCTATTGCATTGTCTTGTTAGCTTGCATTTGTTGATTATGCAAATCTACTGTGTTGTCCTTTAATAGCCATTCAAACCCCTTTGTGTCAACTTGTGTGCATGTTATCAAGCCAAAATCACCAGGGTATGTAAACTTTTGATCAGGGTCATTTGGGTAGTTTCTGTTGTCATTATGATTTAAAAAGAGTAATCACAGTTGATTGATAATAAATGGCTTCAGCCAAACACTATCCATGAGTGAAAGAAAAGTTTTTGTGTTATCATTCATATTCTCTGAAAAATGGATAAGAAATCATAAATTCTGTCAGGGTATGTAAACTTATGAGCACAACTGCATACATATATATATATTGTAAATTATAAAGCTATACCTATATTTATATATAGATATATATAGGAATATCTATATAAAAATACTTAAAACATATTCCCCTATGTAATGAACATTGGAATGTGAAATACTTAGAGTATATACAAAGTTAAACATGTTATGTGTTTATATGTGACTATGTGTACACACATATAAAATATGTATATATACAAATTTAGACATTTATATGTATGTTTCTCTATGTTAAAGCCCTTTGCATGGCTTTTGTTTTCTAACACCTGTGACATCAAATCTTTGAGCCCTTTTTGATGCAATTTTTAAAATAGTTTTTTTATTAGACAGTGTTATTATTAGTGTAACTGTTCTTTTAAATGTATTTCCAATCGCCTAGATTACAAGTTTTGCGCTATAGAGGGTGTGAAACAAATGCAACAAAAGTTGGGTGTTATTTACCCTCCATAGCGCTGCCATTACATGCTTTCCCCATAGACATCAATGGGGAGAGCGTGTTAGAAAAAAACTAACACCTGAAGCGCGGCATGGCGATTGCCGTAACGCAATCCCATTGATGTCTAAGGGGAAAAAAAAGTTACGTTTAAACCTAACACCCCGAAAATGTTTGATCCGGTGGGAGTACGTATGCACACTGTGAAGCACAGAGCTCCTGTTGGCAGTTGTGGTTCACTGCCCAGGGAGAAAGCATATGCGGTGCTTACTGGAGGTCCCAATTTACTGACATGGTCGGGTGGTACTGACAGTAGTCAGCAAAAACTGTCAGCGGAGCACTAGCGGTGTGGTCAGAGACACCGGCAATTGACACACAGTGGGCGGAGGCGAAGAAACAGGCTGAGGTGTTGCATAGCGGAGACCAAGAGTAAGATTAACCTCCAGCTGCAAGGAGTCGCACTCTCGGGTGGTAGAAGCGGACAAACTCGGGAGGTGTCCTGGAGGAGCCAATTCGGCCCCTGAGAGTAGTGGAAACCAAGTTATCAGCAGCAGATGAGAGGGTGCAGGCTGATTGTAAAGAGTTTGCTCGGGAAGCAGACTGAGAAATTGCAAAACCGCAAGTATACAAGCCATATCCCCTACGGGGTCATTGACATAGCCTCATTCTGAAAGGCCTACAAGTATTTGGGTACGCTGTGTTTGTCAATTGCCGTATTTGATAAAGACACAACATCATTTAAAAAGCCCTACCTGAAAAGGGAAATGTGTGGAGACTTTTTACTTCTGAAACAAGATGCTGGGAATATAACCAGAATGTTTTACACATATCTGGTGAAAGGGCTCTGAGTATTGACTTAAACTGTAGCTATATGCTAAAATATGCAGCTTTTTTCGATAGACTAACCTGGTCAAGTTATTCTCGTTTTGGATAAAGGCATTGCTAGCTACATCTATAAAGTATGCTGTATTAAGTCGTGCCTGAAATGGCCTAAAGTGAAAATCTCATACAGCTAGTGAGTGGACTAATTTGGTGTAAAGGTGTAAAAGGTCCAGAATTAAGCGTGCTGAAAAGCTTTTTGTGGGGTTTTGAAACAAGACGCTGGGAATACAACCAGAAAGGTTTTCACAGAACTGGTTAAAGTGTTTTGTGTACTGGTGTAAACTGAAGTTGCAGGTTAAATTCGCAGCTCTATCTCTGCAGATTAACATGGTCAAGATATACACACTCTCGAAAAAGACATTTCTAGTTACATCTGTATTGTATGCTGGGTCAAGCCGGGCCTATCGTGGCCTAAAGTGAAAATCTGATACAGGCAGTGAATGGACAAATTTTGTCTAAGGGTGCATAACATTTAGAATTAAGTGTGCTGTATAGTTTGGCTTGGGTCAGCTAACAAAAGACAAAAGATGTAAAGTTACCTGTAGATGAATGTGCTTTTTTTTACCCACTCTTGTTCCGTCTAAGCTATCTTAATAAGGGGGTCAAGACAGGCCTTAGGTGGTATTTGTTATACATTATTGAAAAAACGTTATTTCTGAAACTGTATGTATAAAGGTTGTTTCGCCTAGATAGACTACTATATAAAGGTTCAGTAAGACCATAAAAGCAAACAGGGAAATCCACTAGTTAAATGGGTATGAGCCTGCTATTACAAGCTCGCATTTGTTAATTAGCCGAATTGATAATATCTTTCTTGCTTGAAGGAAATCAGAATGTTGTGGAATAATTACTAGTCAGATTTTGGTTCAGGCTTGAGAGGAAAAAGCTAGTGATCCATATAAGATCATTTAAGGGAAGTAGAGTAACATAACTTAAAGTTGAAAAGCTCTGGAAAATATAAAGGGGGCAAATGAATGCAAAAATATATTGGATATATAATATATATATATATATATATATATATATATATATATATATATATATATATATATATATATATATATATGTATATATATATATATATATATATATATATATATATATATATTGGATAGAGGATCTTGGAATAAAGTGAAAGGCCTGCAGTCCTTTTTTTTTTATTTTATTTTTTAACACGTTTTTCTGCACTCTTTTTTTTTTTTTTTTTCTTCTCCCACTCAATACGCTCTAAATAGAATTTGTTAACACATTTAGGGGTGTACATATATAGTTAACACGGTTGGTGCACAATTCTGGGCAGATTTAGATTCCCAGAACTTAAAGGAGAAATATATAACAAACGTTAAACCTAGATCCCCAGCCATGCCCTCTAGGAGAGATAAAAAGACTAGTAAACCTACACAAGAGTCAATAATAGAGACTACATCTGTGGCACAGCAAGATATGGAAAAGGTGTCAGACACACAACTCACAAATAATCAGATAGTGGATCTAATTTTACCCCAGTTTGAGGGGATCAAAAGAGAGATAGTTGGCCTTACAGTAGAAATCAGGCAGTTTTCCAATAGACTATCAGAGGTCAAATCACTGGTTTCTGAGCTCGAGGACATATATACTAATCAGGAAGACAATACGCAAAAATTGACCAATACTATTAAGACACTACAATCCAAGATCGAAGATTTAGAAGATAGGACGAGGTGGAATAATGTGAGGGTAGTGGGTGTTCCTGAAACCAGTGAATATGCAGACCTTATACAATTTGCCTCAATTACGCTACCAAATATATTAGGTATGACATCGCAGGAAGGGAAAATAGCGGTAGAAAGAGCTCATCGTACTGGGCCTATTAGAATAGAACCAGACACAAGAAACCGTCCCAGAATGATTATGATCCGCTATTTGAACTTTCAGGATAAAGTGGCAGTCCTGAGGCATTATAGAAAAAGTAATCCACTAATAATTGAGAGCATTAAGGTTCTTATATTTCAGGACTTCTCAGCGGATACTTCCGCTAAGAGTAAAGAAATGTCCCCATATTGTTCTGCTCTCATAAAAGCGGGGATGAGAGCCACTTTAAGGTATCCTGCTAAATTGGTTGTAGATAATAGTGAAGGTCAGGCAGTGCTATCCACACCTAAAGAAGCCAAGGCATTCTGCGATAAAAACAAAATATATATATGAAGCTAGTGTTCTAACACAATAGTATAGACAAGGGCCGTTATAGGTTTTTACAGAAAGAAGTTTTTGTGGTTCTATTTGTCTTTTTTTCTTTTTGATATTTGCATGACTACTGGAAAATTTGTTGGTAAAGGTATTTTTGTTGTATGGGTGGGGGGTTTTTTTTGTATATTTTTCTTTTTCTTTTTTTTTTTCTTTTTTTCCCTCTCTCCTCCCTCTCTCTTCCTCTGCTTGCCATTAGTTCCATAATGATAATGAGTAAATGACTGAGAAAATTAATTTCATATCTTGGAACATTGGTGGAGTAACATCCCCAATCAAGCGTAAAGCTATTTTGAAGAACTTAAAAAAATACAACCCAGACGTAATCCTTTTACAAGAACTACATTTAAAAGCTCCTGATATATCAAAATTAAAACCAAACTGGATTGCTGAAATTGTAGCTATGCCTTGTGTTACAAGAAAGGGTGGGGTAGCCATACTGTTAAATAAAAATTTAACATATAATATAATCAGTACGGAGGCAGATACAGCGGGTAGGTTTTTAATTGTTCAAATCAAAATTGCCACTAAAAATTTGGACAATATGTAATGTGTATGGCCCAAATGAATTTAATAAAGAATTCTGGAACAAACTTAAATATAAACTAGTCCCTTACCTAGATCAAACTTGATTTTAGCAGGAGATTTCAATATGGTCCTTTATCCAGAGATAGATAGATTTCTGCAAAAAAAGTGTGGAGGAAAGTATAAGAGAGAGGCTAGCTTCTTTAGAGAGTTTTGTTAAATGGTAAAATTGAAAGACATTTGGAGAGTTCAACACCCGGATGCGAGACAGTTCTCCTGCAAATCAAAAACATCTAAAAAAAATTCCAGGATCAATTTGTTTTTAACATGTGAAAATGTATTAAAATTTGATATAGAAACGGAAATTGCAGACTTTTTTCTTATCAGATCACGCTATTATATCTTTAAAAGTAAATCTTAATGGTCAGGAGGGATCGAATATAAACACTTTTAGATTTCCAGGATATATGATTAATAATCTAGGTTTCTGTAATTGGCTGGTTCAAAAGTGTCGGGAATATTGTAATCTAAATAGTACTTATAGAAATAAAATAGAAACCTTCTGGGAAGCTGGTAAAGCGGTCATGAGAGGGGAAATTAAACAATATATGATAAGAATGAAAAGAAAACTGGTTAATAGGGAGTTGCAATTAGCAAATCAGTTGAAAAATGCATACAGAAAATACATTATAAGGCCTGATAGGACACTATGGGATAAGTGCAGGAAGGCAAGAGCAGAGCGAGACTTTTTTCTGAATAAAAAATGGGCTCTGGAAGATATCAAGAATAGACATCATTGGCAGGGACCCCAAGGTATATCAGCCAAACATCTGACTAAAATCAGAAACTTTAGGAAAAATAAGAATATGATCACGACAATAAGACATTATAACAATATATACACCAAAACAACGGAAATCCGTGATGTCTTTTTTAAATATTATCAGAATATTTATGCCCAAGGGGAAGTAGATATAAATGTAAAAGAAAGTTTTTGGAAGGAGATTAATCTACCAAAAATTGATAGGGATAAATTGGCTCAATTGAATTCACCTATAACTAAAAAGGAAGTTAAGGCAGTCATAGAAAGAACAAAGTCTGGGAAAGCCCCAGGCCCGGATGGGATTTCAGCAGAAGGGTACAAGATATTGAAAGTAGAAGTAGTTGATATCTTGTTAGAGGTATTTAATTTATATTATGTGCAAAATAGAATGCAATCACTATGTTTCTCGGACTCCGTAATCACCCTGATACACAAAAAAGGCAAACAGGTAGAGGATATGGGATCATACAGACCCATATCACTAATTAATAATGATTATAAGCTTTTAATGAATATTATAGCGGCTAGGCTCAAAAAGATTATAGGAGATATAATTCATACAGATCAGACTGGATTTATGCCGGGCGGAATGTGGCTAGGAATATACGGAGGGTGCTACTAACTATTGAGCATTACCATAATAAAATATATAAATCAGGAATATACGACAAAATTGACCTGGCCTTAATTACAATAGACGCGGAAAAGGCGTTTGATTCTATAATTTGGGATCACATGTTTACCAAATTACCCGAAAATCCGAACTGCAATAAGGTAGTAAACTTAATTAAACTCATATATAAATCACCCAGATCACAATTACTGGTAAATGGGGGATTCACACCATATATAACTTTACAAAAAAGGGACTAGGCAGGGATGCCCATTATCCCCACTTCTTTTTAATATCTCATTAGAGCCCCTTGCAATACATTTTAGAAAGAAATTAGATGGCATTAAATTTTAGGAGCCCACAAGGTGGTTATTTCATTATATTCTGATGATGTTATTCTTTTTCTTAGTAATTCCAACATAAGTATTCCAATGAGTCTGGAGATCATTAACCAATTCAGCAAATTTACGGGATATAAAGTTAATAACCAAAAATCAGAAATACTATGGATCAATAAGAATAAAAATAGTTACACTAAACACCCATTCAGGGAAGTAGCAAATATAAGATACTTGGGAATCCTGTTGGGAAATGATCCGCGGGGATGGTATAACCTCAATTATGCCGACTACTTTTCTACATTTCATACTGAGCTACAAAAATGGAATATGTATTTTCTTTCCCTTTCTGCTAAAATTATGCTTATTAAGACTATTATCTTTCTGCGTCTGTTGTTTTTGTTACAAAATTTGCCATTGTTTATTACAAGGCAAGACATCATTAAATATAATAAGGCATGTACTAAGTTTATCTGGGGTAAGATGAGACCACGGGTATCCTTAGATAGACTAACTATACCTAAAAAATATGGGGGTATGGCCTTGCCAAACTTACGCTATTATAATTGGATAGCGATGTCAAAATATGGGATAGACTGGTTACTTGAGGCGCAGTATATTACCTACTATCATATAGAGACAGAATTAATAACACCTTTTAGCCTAAAATCTGCCCTGCATCATACTTATGCAAAGCTACCAGAGAACATTAAACAGATATCAACAATCTCAAATATAATTCTGGCCTGGCAAAAATACTGCAATATAATAGGGGTGGACTACAGAAAATACCAATATCTCCCTATTAGGGGAACCCCTGACTTTTCCCCGGGGCAATACAATGTTGTTTTCAGAGAATGGCACATGCTAGGATTTCATCTTTTAGTCAGTTCTTGATAAAAGGTACTAATAAGGTACAACTCTTCAGTGAGATATCAAAAAAGTACCTTCTCCCCAAAATAATTTTTATGTCTACTTGCAGGTTAGAAGTTTTATTACAACCTTGTCCCAAGTGAGTCAGGGTGGAACTTGCAGGAGCTAGAGGCGGGGTTCAAACTTTATAAAGCGGGCATTAGATCATTATCTTACTGGTATAATATATTATATACAAAATTAGGATATAAACATATAAAGGGCAATTCGGGAGAAGTTCCAAAAGTACTTTCCAAATATACAGGAAGATGAGGTCATAAAAAGTATAAGTACGTCAGTAACATTAATAATTAGCTGGAGGGAAACCCACTGGAGAATCATTAACAACTACTATCTCACGCCTGATAGACTGAACAAATGGGCAAGTGAAGATGCTAAAATATGTTGCTATAAATGCAGGGCAGGAAGGGCAGATTTATTACATTGTCTGTGGTCATGCCCCAAGATTAGACAACTCTGGGGAAAGATAAATTATTGGATTAACAAATATATGGGGACACGGATTGATTTTACTGCATGTATGATCTTTTTTCTCCACCAAGGTCAGATATGGTCGGGAGATCGACAGTTAGTTAACACCTCCATAATGATCGCACAAAACTTCATAGTCAAAAAATGGAAATCAAGTAAAGCCCCGGTTATGGGTGAATTTATTAAATTAATTAATTTACAAATGAAATCCGAGCTATATGACAATAAACTGAGCAATGAGACAAATCTTAGAAAATACTTTAATAAGTGGTTAAACTTAATGCTGGACTAGCCTCTAGACGTACAGAAGCAATTTATATCGCCTTTAAAAAATTTAGTGCACTTCTTAATTTTGGTCCTGGAAGAAAAGATACCATATCAATGGGTGGAGGTCAGAGAAGGAACTATTTAATTTGGCGTTCTATCAAAGGTGGACAGACAAAAGTCTCCCTTCTATATATTTTTTTTTTTTGTGTGGGGTTTGAGTTGCTATGTTTAAGTGTGATGTAATATTTTGTTTGAAAAAAAAAAAAAACAGTAAGATGTACAAATATGACAGTATAATGCTTTATTAATAAGCAGGCTACTTTATAGGTCAAGGATGTATCTATTTATAGGCCATTGATGTAATTATATTCTTTTTTAATATTTTTCTTCTGACATTTTGGCCCTGCGTGGCTCAAATGTAGAAGAGTGTGTTCTTCTCTTTGGTTCTGATTTTGTCTTTTTTCTCTTTTGTAACTTTGTACACTACTGTCTATAAATAAATATTTAAAAAACAAAAACAAAACTAACACCCCGACATAAACCCCACGTCTAAACACCCCTAATCTGCCAGCCCCGATATCGCTGACACAAAATAAAGTTATTAACCCCTAATCTGCTGCTCCCGCCACTGCCGCCACTAATAAAAGATATTAACCCCTATTCTGTCACTCCCTGACATCACCGCCACTATAATAAAGTTATTAACCCCTAAACCTCTGGCCTGCCACATCACCGCCACTAAATAAATCTATTAACCCGTAAACCGCCAGCCCCCCACATCGCAAAAAACTAAATTAAACTATTAACCCCTAAACCTAACACCCCTCTAACTTTTAATTAAAACTACAAAATCCCTATCTTAAAATAAATAAAATCTTACCTGTGAAATTATAAAAAAAAAGTTTAAACTAACAATTAACCTAACATTACTATTATACTAAAATTAAAATAACTACCAATTAAATAAACTAAATTACACATTTAAAAAAACCTAACACATCTGTCAATTCAGATGAATCGGTGTCCAGTTTTTAATAATCCTATTAAAAACAAGGGCACTTTAATTAATCAAAATCTATATTTCACTTGTTTTCTTAAAATACTTACCTTTTAATCATCACAGCTGATCCAGCAATTCCCCCGTTTGAATAGCCAATAGAATTTAAGTAGCTCTCATCCTATTGGCTGATTTGAATGTCAAAAATCAAATCAGCCAATAGGTTTTTTTTTTATTTTGGGGGGGCTTTTTTATTTTTATAGGGCTATTAGATTAGGTGTAATTGTTTTTATTTTGGATAATTTCGTTTGTTATTTTTAGTAATCTAGTGTTTTACACTTTTTTAGTAGTGTTAGTTTTTTTTTAATGTTTAATTTAGTTTATTTAATTGGTAGTTATTTTAATTTTAGTATAATAGGTTAATTGTTAGTTTAAACTTAGGTTTTTTTAATTTCACAGGTAATTTTTTATTTATTTTAAGATAGGGATATTGTAATTTTAATTTAAAGTTAGGGGGTTGTTAGGTTTAGGGGTTAATAGTTTAATTTTGTTTTTTTAAATGTGGGGTGCTGGCAGTTTAGGGGTTAGTAGATTTATTTAGTGGCGGTGATGTGTGAGGCCAGATGTTTAGGGGTTAATAGCTTTATTATAGTGTCTGCAATGTTGGGGTGCGGGGGAATAAGGGTTAATAACTTTATTATAGTGGTGGCGATGTCTGGGAGCAGTGGATTAGGGGTTAATAACTTTTATTAGTGGCGGCGATGTTGGGAGCAGCAGATTAGGGGTTAATAAGTTTTAAATAGTGTTTGCGATGTGGGAGGGCGGCAGAATAGGGGTTGATAGGTAGTTTATGGGTGTTAGTGTACTTTGTAACATTTTAGCTGAATGTGTTTTGTGCACATTTTTTGTCTTGCGCTTTCCCGATGCACGTTAAATTCAATTGCGCTTAAGTGAACATGTTTACTTTCAACTCGTAATACATGTGATACTTCTGACGCATGGAAATAGTCACGATAAATCCCTTATCGTTCATGCGCAACAGTTATTGTGCCACTCGTAATCTAGCTCCAAATGGAGCAACAAGCAGTTCCAGGCTGAATACTTAGGGAAATCAACTATTTTCCCACTTCTAAGAAGTACTGAACTCAGTGTTTGATTTCAGGACATACAGCAACAATTCATCTTGATCACTTTGACCCTGAAATATTTTTATAGGCATCACCAGCTCACCATTCTGAAGCATGTTAAAAAAAGCAAATATAAATGTGTCTCTAAACAACAAAACACACACCTTAAATACACCTCACTAAGTTTACACAATGGGGGGTAGTTATCAAGCCGTCTACTTTTCTGGCTTCGCCGGCCCAATACACCCGCCTAAGCTCGCCTCACATCGCCGCCGCGGACTTGAAAAAATACGCCTAAGTTATCAAATAAAGCTGTCAAAAAGCCGCGGGGAGATGAGCAGCGGACTGTGACAGTTATCACTCATCCGATCTCGCTGCCCTTCGGCTTTTTCCCAGCTTTATTGCTAGCCTGTCACTAAGCACTCACACTAAACTACACTGTTCTACCCCCTATACCGGCGCCCCCGGAGCCTCCCGCAACTCAATAAAGTTACTAACCCCTAAACCGCCGCTCCTAGACCCCGACGCAACTCTTATAAATGTATTAACCCCTAAACCGCCGCTCCCGGACATCGCTGCCACCTACAGTATACCTAGTAACCCCTATCCTGCCCCCCCTACAACGTCGCCCTCTATTATAAAGTTATTAACCCCTATCCTGCTGATCCCACACCTCTCCGCAACTAAATAAATAGTTTAACCCCTAAACCGCCGCTCCCTGAACCCGCCGCAACCTATATTAAACCTATTAACCCCTATCCTGCCCCCCCTACACCGTCGTCACCTATAATAAATTTATTAACCCCTAATCTGCCTCCCCTACACTTTCGCCCCCTATAATAAATTTATTAACCCCTATGCTGCCCCCCACTACGCCGCCACTGTAATAAAATTATTAACCCCTAAACCTAAGTCTAACCCTAACGCCCCCCTAACTTAAATATTAATTAAATAAATCTAAATAATATTTTTATTATTAACTAAATGAATCCTATTTAAAACTAAATACTTACCTATAAAATAAACCCTAATATAGCTACAATATAAATAATAATTATATTCTAGCTATCTTAGGATTTATTTTTATTTTACAGGTACCTTTCAATTTATTTTAACTAGGTACAATAGCTATTAAATAGTTATTAACTATTTAATAGCTTACCTAGCTAAAATAAACTGAAATTTACCTGTAAAATAAATCCTAACCTAAGTTACAATTACACCTAACACTACACTATACTTTAATAAATTATTCCTATTTAAAACTAAATACTTACCTGTAAAATAAACCCTAATATAGCTACAATATAAATAATAATTATATTGTAGCTATCTTAGGATTTATATTTATTTTACAGGTAACTTTGTATTTATTTTAGCTAGTTAGAATAGTTATTAAATAGTTATTAACTATTTAATAACTACCTAGCTAAAAGAAATACAAAATTACCTGTAAAATAAATCCTAACTTAAGTTACAATTAAACCTAATACTACACTATCATTAAATTAATTAAATAAACTACCTACAAATAACTACAATTAAATACAATTACATAAACTAACTAAAGTACAAAAAAATAAAAAAAGCTAAGTTACAAAAAATAAACAAATAAGTTACAAACATGTTAAAAATATTACAACAATTTTAAGCTACTTACACCTAATCTAAGCCCCCTAATAAAATAACAAACCCCCCCAAAATAAAAAAATGCCCTACCCTATTCTAAATTAAATAAACTTCAAAGCTCTTTTACCTTACCAGCCCTTAAAAGGGCCATTTGTGGGGGCATGCCCCAAAGAAAACAGCTCTTTTGCCTGTAAAAGAAAAATACAACCCCCCCCAACATTAAAACCCACCACCCACATACCCCTAATCTAACCCAAACCCCCCTTACAAAAACCTAACACTAATCCCCTGAAGATCATCCTACCTTGTCTTCACTCAGCCGAGCAGCGATGGAACCGAAGTGGACATCCGGAGCGGAAGAAGTTAATCCTCCAAGCGGCGCTGAAGAAATCTTCCATCCGATGAAGTCATCATCCAGGCGGCGCTGAAGAAAAGTCTTCGATCCGGCCGATGTCATCTTCAAAGAGGCGCTGAAGAGGTCTTCTATCCGGGCGATGTCATCTTCCAAGTCGGGTCTTGAATCTTCCTTCCGCCGACGCGGAACCTCCTTCTTCACCGACGGACTACGACGAATGAAGGCTCCTTTAAGGGACGTCATCCAAGATGGCGTCCCCTCAATTCCGATTGGCTGATAGGATTCTATCAGCCAATCGGAATTAAGGTAGGAAAAATCTGATTGGCTGATGGAATCAGCCAATCAGATTCAAGTTCAATCCGATTGGCTGATCCAATCAGCCAATCAGATTGAGCTTGCATTCTATTGGCTGATCGGAACAGCCAATAGAATGCGAGCTCAATCTGATTGGCTGATTCCATCAGCCAATCATAATTTTCCTACCTTAATTCCGATTGGCTGATAGAATCCTATCAGCCAATCGGAATTGAGGGGACGCCATCTTGGATGACGTCCCTTAAAGGAGCCTTCATTCGTCGTAGTCCGTCGGTGAAGAAGGAGGTTCCGCGTCGGCGGAAGGAAGATTCAAGACCCGGCTTGGAAGATGACATCGCCCGGATAGAAGACCTCTTCAGCGCCTCTTTGAAGATGACATCGGCCGGATCGAAGACTTTTCTTCAGCGCCGCCTGGATGATGACTTCATCGGATGGAAGATTTCTTCAGCGCCGCTTGGAGGATTAACTTCTTCCGTTCCGGATGTCCACTTCGGTTCCATCGCTGCTCGGCTGAGTGAAGACAAGGTAGGATGATCTTCAGGGGATTAGTGTTAGGTTTTTGTAAGGGGGGTTTGGGTTAGATTAGGGGTATGTGGGTGGTGGGTTTTAATGTTGGGGGGGGTTGTATTTTTCTTTTACAGGCAAAAGAGCTGTTTTCTTTGGGGCATGCCCCCACAAATGGCCCTTTTAAGGGCTGGTAAGGTAAAAGAGCTTTGAAGTTTATTTAATTTAGAATAGGGTAGGGCATTTTTTTATTTTGGGGGGGTTTGTTATTTTATTAGGGGGCTTAGATTAGGTGTAAGTAGCTTAAAATTGTTGTAATATTTTTAACATGTTTGTAACTTATTTGTTTATTTTTTGTAACTTAGCTTTTTTTATTTTTTTGTACTTTAGTTAGTTTATGTAATTGTATTTAATTGTAGTTATTTGTAGGTAGTTTATTTAATTAATTTAATGATAGTGTAGTATTAGGTTTAATTGTAACTTAAATTAGGATTTATTTTACAGGTAATTTTGTATTTCTTTTAGCTAGGTAGTTATTAAATAGTTAATAACTATTTAATAACTATTCTAACTAGCTAAAATAAATACAAAGTTACCTGTAAAATAAATATAAATCCTAAGATAGCTACAATATAATTATTATTTATATTGTAGCTATATTAGGGTTTATTTTACAGGTAAGTATTTAGTTTTAAATAGGAATAATTTATTAAAGTATAGTGTAGTGTTAGGTGTAATTGTAACTTAGGTTAGTTTTTATTTTACAGGTAAATTTCTCTTTATTTTAGCTAGGTAAGCTATTAAATAGTTAATAACTATTTAATAGCTATTGTATCTAGTTAAAATAAATTGAAAGGTGCCTGTAAAATAAAAATAAATCCTAAGATAGCTACAATATAATTATTATTTATATTGTAGCTATATTAGGGTATATTTTAAAGGTAAGTATTTAGTTTTAAATAGGATTCATTTAGTTAATTAGAGTTAATTTATTTAGATTTATTTAATTAATATTTAAGTAAGGGGGGCGTTAGGGTTAGGGTTAGACTTAGGTTTAGGGGTTAATAATTTTATTATAGTGGCGGCGGTGTAGTGGGGGGCAGGATAGGGGTTAATAAATTTATTATAGGTGGCGACGGTGTAGGGGGGGCAGATTAGGGGTTATTAAATTTATTATAGGTGGCGACGGTGTAGGGGGGGCAGATTAGGGGTTATTAAATTTATTATAGGTGGCAACGGTGTAGGGGGGGGCAGGATAGGGGTTAATACATTTAATATAGGTTGCGGCGGGTTCAGGGAGGGGCGGTTTAGGGGTTAATACATTTATTATAGTTGCGGTGGGCTCCGGGAGCGGCGGTTTAGGGGTTAATAGGGATAGAGTAGCTTGCGGTGGGCTCCGGGAGCGGCGGTTTAGGGGGTGTAGGGGGGACAGATTAGTGGTGTTTAGACTCGGGGTACATGTTAGGGTGTTAGGTGTAGACAGCTCCCATAGGAATGAATGGGATGTCTGTCAGCAGCGAACTTGTACTTTCGCTATGGTCAGACTCCCATTGATTCCTATGGGATCCGCCGCCTCCAGGGGTGGCGGTTTGAAAACCAGGTACGCTGGGCCGTAAAAGTGCCGAGCGTACCTGCTAGTTTTTTGATAACTAGCAAAAGTAGTGAGAATGTGCCGCACTTGTGTGCGGAACATCTGGAGTGACGTAAGAATCGATCTGTGTCGGACTGAGTCCGGCGGATCGATGCTTACGTCACAAAATTCTACTTTTGCCGGTCTCGAGCCTTTGATAACATAGAAACATAGAAACATAGATATTGACGGCAGATAAGAGCCATAGGCCCAGCAAGTCTGCCCGACCTTACCTAACAGTATAAACTTATCTAGTTCGTAGGATAGCCCTATGCTTGTCCCATGCATTTTTAAAGTCCCCCACAGTGTTTGTTGCTACTACCTCTTGAGGAAGTTTATTCCATAAATCAATCACTCTTTCTGTAAAGAAGTGCTTCCTCAAATTACTTCTGAATCTACTACCCTTTAGCTTGAGCTCATGACCCCTTGTTCTTGAATTTTCCATTTTATGTAAAATACCCACAGCCTCAGTTTTACTAAACCCTTTAATGTACTTGAAAGTTGCTATCATATCACCTCTTTCCCTTCTCTCCTCTAAGCTATACATATTTAGGTCATTGAGCCTATCCTGGTAAGTTTTATTTTTTAGACCATGTACCATTTTGGTAGCCCTCCTTTGCACAGATTCAAGTTTGTTAATATCCTTCTGAAGATATGGTCTCCAGAACTGCACACAATACTCAAGATGAGGCCTAACTAATGATCTATAAAGTGGCATAAGAACCTTACTATTTCTGCTGCAAATACCTCTACCAATACATCCAAGCATTCTGCTAGCCTTACTCGCTGCATTACTACATTGTTTACTAAGTTTTAAATCATCTGAAATAATAATTCCCAAGTCCTGTTCCTCGTCTGTAACAGTCAGTAAAGTGTCATTGAGTCTGTAATTAACATTTGGATTTTTCTTCCCTAAATGCATTATTTTACACTTTGCTGTGTTAAACTTTAGACCCCAGTCATTTGTCCAATCCTCCAATTGTTGTATATCACTTCTCATTTTGTCTACCCCCCCTGGAACATCCACTCTGTTGCAAATTTTTGTATCATCTGCAAAGAGACATACTTTCCCCTGTAGCCCTTTGCTGATATCGCAGATAAATATGTTAAACAAAACAGGCCCCAGAACTGACCCCTGAGGAACACCACTAGTAACAGCCCCCTCTGCTGAATGAACTCCATTTACTAAGACACTTTGTTTTCTGTCCTTAAGCCAGCATTCCACCCAGTTCACAATTTTTGAATCTAGACCAAGGAGATATAGTTTGTGAATAAGTTTATTGTGTGGGACGGTGTCAAATGCTTTGCTGAAATCTAGATATGCTACATCAACTGCTCCTCCCTTGTCTAATACTTTTGTTACATAATCAAAGAAGTCAATTAGATTAGTCTGACATGATCTCCCTGAAGTAAAACCATGCTGATTTTGGTCCTCTAAATTGTTTGTCTTTATGTAAGTCATAATTCTTTCTTTTAAGAGGCTTTCCATTAATTTCCCTACTACTGAAGTTAAACTAACTGGCCTGTAGTTGCCAGATTCTTCTCTACTGCCCTTTTTATGAAGGGGTATTACATTTGCTATTCTCCAATCATCTGGGACAGCTCCTGTTAATAGTGACTGATTAAACAGATCAGTTAATGGGACAGTTAGCACTGATCGAAGTTCTTTTAAAACCCTTGGATGAATATTATCAGGACCCACTGCCTTTGTAACATTTATTTTTGATAATGCTAACAAAACCTCATCCTCTGTAAAAAGATTACTGTTAAGCTTGTTTCTATTTTGCGTTGCATCCCTTAATGTAGACATTGTATCTTCACAATCTTTAGTGAAAACAGAACAGAAGTAATCATTGAGACAGTCTGCAATCTGCTTATCTCCTTCTATTATTCTACCATCAACTGATTTCAATTTTACTATTCCTACCTTATTTTTTCTTCTTTCACTGATATATCTAAAGAATGTTTTGTCCCCATGTTTTACTGACTGTGCTATCTTCTCTTCTGCATGAGCTTTAACCTTCCTAATTAACTGCTTAGTCTTTTTTTGTTGGAGTCTCCATATTTTCATATCATCATCTGCTTGTGTGTGTCTGTAATTTTTATAAGCTATCTTTTTTGTCTTTACAGCATGTGCTACTTCTTTGGAAAACCAAATTGGTTTCCGCTTTCTTTTACTTTTACAGACATGTCTAATACAGTGTGCGGTTGCATCTAAAATGGCACCTTTCACAAATTCCCACTGTTCTTGAACCCCTGTAATAAGAGTTTTCCCCTTTAAATAGTTCTTTAGGTATTCTCCCATTAATGAAAAATCTGCCGTCCTAAAGTCTAAAACTTTTGTTTTAGTCTGGGTGGACAGTTCCTGAACATGAATACTAAACCAAACAGATTGATGATCACTGGATCCTAAGTTCTCACCTACAGACACATCTGAAACTGTATCACTGTTTGTAAGTATTAGATCTAATATAGCTTCCTTACGAGTTGGTTCCTTGACTAATTGTTCAAGTGATTCCCCTAGCAGAGATTCAAGAATATACCTGCTTCTAGCCGATCTGGCAGAAGGAATCTTCCAGTCTATATCTGGCAAATTAAAGTCCCCCAGTACTATAACCTTACCCTTCATGGTCATTTTGGTTATTTCATCTAATAACAGATTGTCCAGTTTTTCATCCTGCAATGGAGGCCTATATACAACCCCTATTCTAAAAACATTTTTATCTCCAATTTCCAAAGTCACCCAAATACTTTCCACCTCATCATTTGTTCCTACAATTTCAGTAACCTTTATATTTTCATTTACATACAAAGCAACTCCTCCACCTTTCTTTCCTACTCTGTTCTTTTTAAATAACCTGTATCCAGGTATGACTATGTCCCAGTCATGGAAATCATTGTACCATGTTTCTGTTATAGCTACTAAATCCAAGTTGTCCCTAGTCATTATTGAAATGAGTTCAGGTAATTTATTTCCTAAGCTGCGAGCATTTGTGCTCATGGCACGAAGAATTTTTCTACTAGAATTTCTAGAATTGTTACTTGGACTAACAGTTTTGGCATGCTGTGGGGGGCAGGTGGATATATTAATGCTACCCCCCTTTATTAGTTTAAATGATTTCTAATAAAGTATTTAAACTCCTCTCCCAGATACTCTGTTCCTTTAGCATCCAAATGCAAGCCATCTCTCCTAAATAACCTAGTATCTTTCCAAACAGAGCTATAATGGCCAATAAAACCAAATCCTCGTTCCCTGCACCACTTATCTAACCAAGAATTAAATGTTGTTATCCGCTCCATCTTTCCTGCTTCCTGGCCATACACAGGTAAAATAGCAGAAAATGATAGAGTTGATGCCACAGTCTCTAAATGATTACCTAGGTCACAAAACTCTTTCTGAACAGCAGCAACATGATTACTAGCCAGATCATTTGTTCCTAAATGTACAATCACATCTAACTCACTTCCCTTTTCTGCTGCCTTAACAATTCTCAAAATACGATTCTTATCCCTGTGAGCAGTAGCTCCTGGAAGACATCTAACCTCCCTTGTTTCTCCTTTACTTTCACCTAAATACACATTCCTCAAAATAGAGTCACCCACTAACAGTCTTTTTCTCAAAAACACATCAGCAGTTCTTTCCTGTGTTATGTTACCTGGAGAATCAGGTGCCAATAGATTTAAATTACCTGTTACAGCTTCAGAGGGCTCAGAAACAGCAATCTCCTCATCACAAGTATATTCGGCAAGAGCAGCATAGGAGTTTTGCAATGGCAGAGGTTGTGGGCAATGCTTCTGGTCTACTGTTCTGATTCTTCCAGAGCCTACAGTGATCCATCTGCCTCTCCTTGCTGATCTCTGGGGTAGAGGGGCTTCTTTCTGAGGCAGCTTTGTAGAGGTAACAGGTATGTTACTTACCTTAGCTTGAAGTTTAGCTATTTCCTCCCTTAACAGGGAAAACTGCTTACAAACAGGACAGCCCCTAAATCTCCAAAAAGTAGAACGATTAAAAAGTGCAAAACACCCATTGCACTGTATCTGAGACATTTTAAACTATGCAACACTTTAACAATAAGAAAAATATAAGTATTATTTACTACTGAATAAGCCTGAATAACCCTGAATAACTCCTGAAATAACTCAAATATCCTTATGTATTTGATCCTTTTGTAGTTTGATCTCTTTGCTAAGCGTATTTGTGGCGTATCAGCCTCGCCACAAATACGCTGCGGAATTCCAGCGTATTTGAGGTTGACGGCTTGATAACTAGGCCCCACTGGCTTATCTAGATGCTGAGCAGCAATAAGCTGCTGGTTGACTGGTTTCCTGATTTCAGAATTTCCCCCAGCCCATCACAAATGCAATAACCATTTACCCGTTGGATCCAGGAAGCCTAACAACTTGTTTACAAATGGCAAAGCTGCAAGTCTGCCATGTACTGCACCTTTCCTAAAGCCCCCACACTGAGCTACTCTACCCACTCAAACACATTTACCTGGGAACCTTGTGAAAGTTAAAATCTATTTACCTGATAGAACTGCTCCCAGTCCTTTTTATATGCCACCAGGTATTCAAGGTGAAGATGTCTACACTAAGGGGACCAAAAATAGTCCTGGACATTTTAAGGAAGAGCAGCCTACTCCTCCCCCACCCCTTTGTTATTTAGCCATACCAAAACTGACAAGTATAATGTACTAGATTAAGACTGAAGAATGACTGATATATAAATTTCCGATTTTATATCAAGTTTTGCCATCAGCACTCCCTGTCCCACCACCCAAATAATCACTAGTGGTTTATAAAAGGACTGGAATAAACCAAAATCATAGTTTGATGAATTGTATCAGTGACCAAATTGTCCTTCTGGTAGGACAGGTAGTGGGCTACCTTGGTTTAAGGGTGCCCACCCTAAGCAGCCTTGATGGCCTTACTTCCAGAAGTTCCCTTCATACTACATTTCTCAGAGGGCTGTTCCCTTTTCTTACCATACTCTAGACATTAATGGTGTCCTCCACAGTACCTACAGGATTGATGAAAGGACCAACCATTGCCCCTATTGCACTGCCTGTCCTGGTAAATCCAGCATTCCTTACCATTATGCTTTTGTCTAAAATATGAGCAGGATACTGTTAAAGAATTCCAAAAGTTTAGTTTTTTCACTATAATTACATTATCAAAATTAAATCATCACAACTTAACAATAAAAAGTTACCTATTTTGAACTCCAAACGAGTGTTATTAGCGTAATAAAAACATAATTTATGCTTACCTGATAAATTCCTTTCTTCTGTAGTGTGATCAGTCCACGGGTCATCATTACTTCTGGGATATTACTCCTCCCCAACAGGAAGTGCAAGAGGATTCACCCAGCAGAGCTGCATATAGCTCCTCCCCTCTACGTCACTCCCAGTCATTCGACCAAGGACCAACGAGAAAGGAAAAGCCAAGGGTGAAGTGGTGACTGGAGTATAAATTAAAAAATATTTACCTGCCTTAAAAACAGGGCGGGCCGTGGACTGATCACACTACAGAAGAAAGGAATTTATCAGGTAAGCATAAATTATGTTTTCTTCTGTTAAGTGTGATCAGTCCACTGGTCATCATTACTTCTGGGATACCAATACCAAAGCAAAAGTACACGGATGACGGGAGGGATAGGCAGGCTCTTTATACAGAAGGAACCACTGCCTGAAGAACCTTTCTCCCAAAAATAGCCTCCGATGAAGCAAAAGTGTCAAATTTGTAAAATTTGGAAAAAGTATGAAGCGAAGACCAAGTTGCAGCCTTGCAAATCTGCTCAACAGAGGCCTCATTCTTGAAGGCCCAAGTGGAAGCCACAGCTCTAGTAGAATGAGCTGTAATTCTTTCAGGAGGCTGCTGTCCAGCAGTCTCATAAGCTAAACGAATTATGCTACGAAGCCAAAAAGAAAGAGAGGTAGCAGAAGCTTTTTGACCTCTCCTCTGCCCAGAGTAAACAACAAATAGAGAAGACGTTTGTCGAAATTCCTTAGTTGCCTGTAAGTAAAATTTTAGAGCACGGACTACATCCAGGTTGTGCAGTAGACGTTCCTTCTTCGAAGAAGGATTTGGGCACAAGGAAGGAACAACAATCTCTTGATTGATATTCCTGTTAGTAACTACCTTAGGTAAGAACCCAGGCTTAGTACGCAGAACTACCTTATCCGAATGAAAAATCAAATAAGGAGAATCACAATGTAAGGCTGATAATTCAGAGACTCTTCGAGCCGAGGAAATAGCCATTAAAAATAGAACTTTCCAAGATAACAACTTTATATCAATGGAATGAAGGGGTTCAAACGGAACGCCCTGTAAAACATTAAGAACAAGGTTTAAACTCCATGGTGGAGCAACAGTTTTAAACACAGGCTTAATCCTGGCCAAAGCCTGACAAAAAGCCTGGACGTCAGGAACTTCTGACAGACGTTTGTGTAACAGAATGGACAGAGCTGAGATCTGTCCCTTTAATGAACTAGCAGATAAACCCTTTTCTAAACCTTCTTGTAGAAAAGACAATATCCTAGGAATCCTAACCTTACTCCAAGAGTAACCTTTGGATTCACACCAATATAGGTATTTACGCCATATCTTATGGTAAATCTTTCTGGTAACAGGCTTCCTAGCCTGTATTAAGGTATCAATAACTGACTCGGAAAACCCACGTCTTGATAAAATCAAGCGTTCAATTTCCAAGCAGTCAGCTGCAGAGAAGTTAGATTTTGATGTTTGAAGGGACCCTGTATCAGAAGGTCCTGTTTCAGAGGTAGAGACCAAGGTGGACAGGATGACATGTCCACCAGGTCTGCATACCAAGTCCTGCGTGGCCACGCAGGAGCTATTAGAATCACTGATGCTCTCTCTTGTTTGATTCTGGCAATCAATCGAGGAAGCATCGGGAAGGGTGGAAACACGTAAGCCATTCTGAAGTCCCAAGGTGCTGTCAGGGCATCTATCAGGACTGCTCCTGGATCCCTGGATCTGGACCCGTAACGAGGAAGCTTGGCGTTCTGTCGAGACGCCATGAGATCTATCTCTGGTTTGCCCCAACGTCGAAGTATTTGGGCAAAGACCTCCGGATGGAGTTCCCACTCCCCCGGATGAAAAGTCTGACGACTTAAGAAATCCGCCTCCCAGTTCTCCACTCCCGGGATGTGGATTGCTGACAGGTGGCAAGAGTGAGACTCTGCCCAGCGAATTATCTTTGATACTTCCATCATAGCTAGGGAGCTTCTTGTCCCTCCCTGATGGTTGATGTAAGCTACAGTCGTGATGTTGTCCGACTGAAACCTGATGAACCCCCGAGTTGTCAACTGGGGCCAAGCCAGGAGGGCATTGAGAACTGCTCTCAATTCCAGAATGTTTATTGGCAGGAGACTCTCCTCCTGACTCCATTGTCCCTGAGCCTTCAGAGAATTCCAGACGGCACCCCAACCTAGAAGGCTGGCGTCTGTTGTTACAATTGTCCAGTCTGGTCTGCTGAATGGCATCCCCCTGGACAGATGTGGCCGAGAAAGCCACCATAGAAGAGAATTTCTGGTCTCTTGATCCAGATTCAGAGAAGGGGATAAGTCTGAGTAATCCCCATTCCACTGACTTAGCATGCACAGTTGCAGTGGTCTGAGGTGTAAGCGTGCAAAGGGTACTATGTCCATTGCCGCTACCATTAAGCCGATTACCTCCATGCATTGAGCCACTGACGGGTGTTGAATGGAATGAAGGGTGCGGCAAGCACTTTGAAGTCTTGTTAGCCTGTCCTCTGTCAGGTAAATCTTCATTTCTACAGAATCTATAAGAGTCCCCAGGAAGGGAACTCTTGTGAGTGGAACGAGTGAACTTTTCTTTTCGTTCACCTTCCATCCATGTGACCTTAGAAATGCCAGTACTAACTCTGTATGAGACTTGGCAGTTTGAAAGCTTGAAGCTTGAATCAGAATGTCGTCTAGGTATGGAGCTACCGAGATTCCCCGCGGTCTTAGTACCGCCAGAAGAGCACCCAGAACCTTTGTGAAGATTCTTGGAGCTGTAGCCAATCCGAATGGAAGAGCCACAAACTGGTAATGCCTGTCTAGGAAGGCAAACCTTAGGTACCGGTAATGATCTTTGTGAATCGGTATGTGAAGGTAGGCATCTTTTAAATCTACAGTGGTCATGTACTGACCCTCTTGGATCATAGGTAAAATTGTCAGAATAGTCTCCATCTTGAACGATGGAACTCTTAGGAATTTGTTTAGGATCTTTAAGTCCAGGATTGGTCTGAAAGTTCCCTCTTTTTTGGGAACCACAAACAGATTTGAGTAAAACCCCTGTCCCTGTTCCGATCGTGGAACAGGATGGATTACTCCCATTAACAAGAGCTCTTGTACGCAGCGTAGAAACGCCTCTTTCTTTGTCTGGATTGTTGACAACCTTGACAGATGAAATCTCTCTCTTGGAGGAGAGTATTTGAAGTCCAGAAGGTATCCCTGAGATATTATCTCTAGTGCCCAGGGATCCTGGACATCTCTTGCCCAAGCCTGGGCGAAGAGAGAAAGTCTGCCCCCCACTAGATCCGATCCTGGATCGGGGGCCCTCAATTCATGCTGTTTTAGGGGCAGCAGCAGGTTTCCTGGTCTGCTTGCCCTTGTTCGAGGACTGGTTAGGTTTCCAGCCTTGTCTGTAGCGAGCAACAGCTCCTTCCTGTCTTGGTGCAGAGGAAGTTGATGCTGCTCCAGCTTTGAAATTACGAAAGGAACGAAAATTAGACTGTCTAGCCTTAGCTTTGGCTTTGTCCTGAGGCAGGGCATGGCCTTTACCTCCTGTAATGTCAGCGATAATCTCTTTCAACCCGGGCCCGAATAAGGTCTGCCCTTTGAAAGGTATATTAAGCAATTTAGACTTAGAAGTAACATCAGCTGACCAGGATTTTAGCCACAGCGCCCTGCGTGCCTGAATGGCGAATCCTGAATTCTTCGCCGTAAGTTTAGTAAGATGTACTACGGCCTCCGAAATGAATGAATTAGCTAGTTTAAGGACTCTAAGCCTGTCCGTAATGTCGTCCAGAGTAGCTGAACTAATGTTCTCTTCCAGAGACTCAATCCAGAATGCCGCTGCAGCCGTGATCGGCGCAATGCATGCAAGGGGTTGCAATATAAAACCTTGTTGAACAAACATTTTCTTAAGGTAACCCTCTAATTTTTTATCCATTGGATCTGAAAAAGCACAGCCTATCCTCCACCGGGATAGTGGTACGCTTAGCTAAAGTAGAAACTGCTCCCTCCACCTTAGGGACCGTTTGCCATAAGTCCCTTGTGGTGGCGTCTATTGGAAACATTTTTCTAAATATCGGAGGGGGTGAGAACGGCACACCGGGTCTATCCCACTCCTTAGTAACAATTTCAGTAAGTCTCTTAGGTATAGGAAAAACCTCAGTACTCGCCGGTACCGCAAAATATTTATCCAACCTACACATTTTCTCTGGTATTGCAACTGTGTTACAATCATTCAGAGCCGCTAACACCTCCCCTAGTAATACACGGAGGTTTTCCAGTTTAAATTTAAAATTTGAAATATCTGAATCCAGTCTGTTTGGATCAGAACCGTCACCCACAGAATGAAGTTCTCCGTCCTCATGTTCTGCCACCTGTGACGCAGTGTCTGACATGGCCCTAATATTATCAGCGCACTCTGTTCTCACCCCAGAGTGATCACGCTTACCTCTTAGTTCTGGTAATTTAGCCAAAACTTCAGTCATAACAGTAGCCATATCCTGTAATGTGATTTGTAATGGCCGCCCAGATGTACTCGGTGCTACAATATCACGCACCTCCCGATCGGGAGATGCAGGTACTGACATGTGAGGCGAGTTAGTCGGCATAACTCTCCCCTCGTTGTTTGGTGAAATTTGTTCAATTTGTACAGATTGACTTTTATTTAAAGTAGCATCAATACAGTTAGTACATAAATTTCTATTGGGCTCCACTTTGGCATTGCAACAAATGACACAGGTATCATCCTCTGAATCAGACATGTTTAACACACTAGCAAATAAACTTGCAACTTGGAATACAATTCAATTAGAATAATATTAAAAACGTACTGTGCCTTTAAGAAGCACAGAAGATCTATGACAGTTGAAAATTAATAAATTGAAAACAGTTATAGTCTAAACAACACAACTTTAGCAAAGGTTTAATCCCATTAGCAAAGATAACAAATTCTGAAAGCAGGAAACAAATTACAGAATAAACGTTTTTTATCTCAGTCAACTATAATTCTCACAGCTCTGCTGAGAGAAATTACCTCCCTCAAAATAAGTTTTGAAGACCCCTGAGCTCTGTAGAGATGAACCGGATCATGCAGGAAATGCAATGAGCTGCTGACTGAAATATTTGATGCGTAGCAAAAGCGCCAAAAAACGGCCCCTCCCCCTCACACACAGCAGTGAGAGAGAACAGAAACTGTCAGAAAAAAGATTAAGCAACTGCCAAGTGGAAAAATAGTGCCCAAACATTTATTCACTCAGTACCTCAGCAAATGAAAACGATTTTACATTCCAGCAAAAACGTTAAACATAATTTCTAGTTATTAAACAGCTTTATGTAATTCTTACAGTGTAATTCTAGTGAAGTACCATTCCCCAGAATACTGAAGTGTAAAGTATACATACATGACATTATATCGGTATGGCAGGATTTTCTCATCAATTCCATTGTCAGAAAATAAAAGCTGCTACATACCTCTATGCAGATTCATCTGCCCGCTGTCCCCTGATCTGAAGTTTACCTCTCCTCAGATGGCCGAGAAACAGCAATATGATCTTAACTACTCCGGCTAAAATCATAGCAAAAACTCTGGTAGATTCTTCTTCAAACTCTGCCAGAGAGGTAATAACACACTCCGGTGCTATTTTAAAATAACAAACTTTTGATTGAAGATATAAAACTAAGTATAATCACCATAGTCCTCTCACACATCCTATCTAGTCGTTGGGTGCAAGAGAATGACTGGGAGTGACGTAGAGGGGAGGAGCTATATGCAGCTCTGCTGGGTGAATCCTCTTGCACTTCCTGTTGGGGAGGAGTAATATCCCAGAAGTAATGATGACCCGTGGACTGATCACACTTAACAGAAGAAACTATATATTATTTTGGTGAAACAAAGTCATCCAAGCCAAACCCCCTTTTACTGTTCCTTCATTACAAATCGCGTGTCCAATCGCAATGCGTTATCGTTCATATGATTAACGCATTGTTTTGTCACCCGGCGCATGCACAAGTCAATCCGGCATTTCGCGCATTTGCATATTGCCGCTTTGAATCCAAATTTGATGCTTCACAGGACGGTGATGTAGATGACGACGCATTACATAGATTGCGCATGCACAGTACGGACGATAACGGCCATATTGTTAACGCAAGTTATCGTGAACGATTCGTTCTAGAGAATACAGCTTTTAACGGTGGGTTTAGAAATCAATTATTTTTTTATTATGAATATTCGGAGAACGCTAACAATATGATAAGTAAAGCCTATTACAAATATAATTATTATATATGGGTATAGCGATTTATTACAAGCATTTTACAACGTTTAGTGTCCCTTTAAACAAGATCCTGGGAAGGTGGATATCTATAGGCCTACATAGGATCACATACAACTGCATGTTCTTTGTCTCAAATGTGTGCATATGGTTACCTTCCATCTTACCATGAAACCTAATTTTGTACTCCAAGCCCATTCTTTATGCTTCTTGTGCACCCAGTTAGTACCCATGTACTTTAACAAAGATTGTACCTGTACAGGCCACAATTTTATGAAACAGAAAGCCCAAAAAGCAGTGCTGTCATTCTTTAAAAGTTTTGGCCATCTGAACTGCTCCTAGAACTTTAGCCTACACTGACAGCTTGAAGATATTCAGGTAACCGCCCACTTAATTCTTTCTTACTTAAATTGGTCATTGAGGGAATGGACTAAACATGAACTTCCACTCGCCTATATGTGGGCTGCACAGGGGCACTCAGCACCACTGCAGGAGAGGCCCTATCATTGCACCACTTCTAGAAAACTACCAACTATTCTTGTGCTGCTACCAATCTTTTTAGTTTATGGAACATTTTCTGCTGACCTTTACCCACAAAGCCCAACTCTTGAGAGTATGTGGACCTGTACCTGTTGAAGTTAAAATTGTACCAACTAGCAGAAAAATTGATAATTTTCTTTGTTTTTCTATTATAAAATGAGTCTTCCAGATTGGCTTTTGAGCTGAGGAGGGGTGTTCCTTGGGAACGTCCAAGGTTCTCTCACAGGTTTCATAATATTGTCTAAAAATGTTATGTCTTTAGGTCACACTGTTTTATCTTGTCAAATGAAAGCTGGTGAGTTTGTCTCAAAATAGTCTCTGATGGAAAAAAAGACATGTGTGCAAAATGACGATTCAAGTCAACATCTTCAGTGAGGATGACAAAAAAATTTGTTTGTCTGCACTATTTTGTGAGCTCTGAGTTAGATCCTGTGTACACTGACACTGAAGCCAAGAAAAGAGGATCCCCATCAAAAGCTAAAGTGGAAGCTGCCATAAACAGTAACAGTTCCAGAAACACATTTATGGATGCGGGCGAATTCTTATCCTTACTGTGTCAGGAAAGCATCAATTTAGCATTTAGGGTGCTAAATAGGCATGGTCATTTTAGATGGGGCCAGTGTAACAGTACTCCATGGATAGAATACTGCTGCATAGGGACTCTTCCTCCAGCTCAGCACAGTTGTTCAACAAAAACATTTGAGGTTCTTTTGCATGCATGCCCATGCAACACAACTGCCTGTGATGTCACCACATACTTGTCTGTCACAGGTAATAAAGAAGTGTGCTATATCACAGGGAGTTCCTTATTACTAAAGCTGAAGGTGGGGCTCTTAAAGCCCACATCTCAGATCCCAGACCAATTACAGGGACATGAGATGCTCATTTAAAAGAGGGAAGTCTACCCTTTAAAAATTGGGGTCTCATACCACTGTAATGCAGTATCCTCAGAGGAAATTTAATAGGGTAATATCTACCCCCTGTTTATGCCAGAGGAATATGTGACCCCTCTTTTGAAAGGGGAAGATGTCCTCTTTCAAATGACAGGTCAGTTGGCCCCCAGGATGTTGTTGATCACCATTAAAATGGTAAATGCCTGCATCAATAGAAACCAGGTCATTTCTAATAGTGGAAAGGGGCTATTACATGACCTCTGTGTCTCTGACTAAAGTAGAGGGTTATAAAACTACTCTTTTAAAATGAGGAGCCACAAAAACGCTAATTGCACTAGCAGTAAAGTTTTGTGCTTCGGATTCTGCTCGTATTACAAGTTAAAAGTAAAAAGTTATCACTCTTACGCTAACCCAACGCAATGAACGCACGCAAAAAGTCTAACTTACAATATTGCATATGTGATAACCTATTCCCCTTTAGAAGTCAATGGAGAAAAAATAAGTGGAAAAAAACCTAACACCCTACTTGCGAGTAAACCCGATCACATATTCTCAACTGTGTAAACCTGACATGAAAATATTAATATTTCACATTCCAATGTTCTTCACAAAGCCGAATATGTTATATTTAGTCATAAATACACACACATATATACATATATATATATATATATATATATATATATACATATAAAGTTTTTTGGTACAAAATATGTCTATACCTATATATATATATATATATACAGGGAGTGCAGAATTATTAGGCAAATGAGTATTTTGACCACATCATCCTCTTTATGCATGTTGTCTTACTCCAAGCTGTATAGGCTTGAAAGCCTACTACCAATTAAGCATATTAGGTGATGTGCATCTCTGTAATGAGAAGGGGTGTGGTCTAATTACATCAACACCCTATATCAGGTGTGCATAATTATTAGGCAACTTCCTTTCCTTTGGCAAAATGGGTCAAAAGAAGGACTTGACAGGCTCAGAAAAGTCAAAAATAGTGAGATATCTTGCAGAGGGATGCAGCACTCTTAAAATGGCAAAGCTTCTGAAGCGTGATCATCGAACAATCAAGCGTTTCATTCAAAATAGTCAACAGGGTCGCAAGAAGCGTGTGGAAAAACCAAGGCGCAAAATAACTGCCCATGAACTGAGAAAAGTCAAGCGTGCAGCTGCCAAGATGCCACTTGCCACCAGTTTGGCCATATTTCAGAGCTGCAACATCACTGGAGTGCCCAAAAGCACAAGGTGTGCAATACTCAGAGATATGGCCAAGGTAAGAAAGGCTGAAAGACGACCACCACTGAACAAGACACACAAGCTGAAACGTCAAGACTGGGCCAAGAAATATCTCAAGACTGATTTTTCTAAGGTTTTATGGACTGATGAAATGAGAGTGAGTCTTGATGGGTCAGATAGATGGGCCCGTGGCTGGATTGGTAAAGGGCAGAGAGCTCCAGTCCGACTCAGATGCCAACAAGGTGGAGGTGGAGTACTGGTTTGGGCTGGTATCATCAAAGATGAGCTTGTGGGGCCTTTTCGGGTTGAGGATGGAGTCAAGCTCAACTCCCAGTCCTACTGCCAGTTTCTGGAAGACACCTTCTTCAAGCAGTGGTACAGGAAGAAGTCTGCATCCTTCAAGAAAAACATGATTTTCATGCAGGACAATGCTCCATCACACGCGTCCAAGTACTCCACAGCGTGGCTGGCAAAAAAGGGTATAAAAGAAGAAAATCTAATGACATGGCCTCCTTGTTCACCTGATCTGAACCCCATTGAGAACCTGTGGTCCATCATCAAATGTGAGATTTACAAGGAGGGAAAACAGTACACCTCTCTGAACAGTGTCTGGGAGGCTGTGGTTGCTGCTGCACGCAATGTTGATGGTGAACAGATCAAAACACTGACAGAATCCATGGATGGCAGGCTTTTGAGTGTCCTTGCAAAGAAAGGTGGCTATATTGGTCACTGATTTGTTTTTGTTTTGTTTTTGAATGTCAGAAATGTATTTTTGTGAATGTTGAGATGTTATATTGGTTTCACTGGTAAAAATAAATAATTGAAATGGGTATATATTTGTTTTTTGTTAAGTTGCCTAATAATTATGCACAGTAATAGTCACCTGCACACACAGATATCCCCCTAAAATAGCTATAACTAAAAACAAACTAAAAACTATTTCCAAAACTATTCAGCTTTGGTATTAATGAGTTTTTTGGGTTCATTGAGAACATGGTTGATGTTCAATAATAAAATTAATCCTCAAAAATACAACTTGCCTAATAATTCTGCACTCCCTGTGTATATATATATATATATATATATATATATATATATATATATATATATATATATATATATATAGGTATAGATATATATACGAAAATCTATTTATAAATACTTAGAATATATTCTGCTTTGTGCAGAATATTGGAATGTCAAATATTTACAGTAATGCGCAGTATAGCATTTTATTAAAAGTAAATATTTCATAAAAATGCTTTTACATGTTTTCATCTAATTAACTGCAAAGGGCTCCAATACAATTTGAATCCTTATAATGTTTGTGTGCAATATTTTTTTAGAAATAATTTTTTACTCAATCGATTGCATTTACTTTAAACTTGTAATAACAGCACAATTTAACCTGCGCACAATTGAATGTGAAAATCCAATAATGTTTGCGCTCTGCTTGTAATCTGAACCATAGAGGTAGATTTATTACGCAGTCGATGCTGCAATCAACCCTTGAAGTTTCCGGCTCGCCTGAAATTTAAGTTAAAATGCAGAGGTCATAAGATCGGCATTGCACAATCATTTTAAAGCGAATCATGTCCACCCAGCCTTTAATAAATCTACCCCATAGTGTTTGATGTGGCAGAAGATCACTTTTAGATCCTCTGTCAACTCCCCCTATAAAATACAGAGGGGTATGAGAGCTAAGTTTGGAAAGAGCAAGTCATTCTTTCAAATGAGCTAGTCTAATATCTGTGACAGATGAAAGAGGGTATAACCCATAGAAATTGCAATCACCTGTCTGCAAAGTTAATTTTATTTGCTCTGAGCTTTATAAGGCATGCTAGCAGCCCAAAATAAGCACTTCAAGGGGGAAGTGTCTCCCCTTTTGAAAGAGGAGGGGTCCTTCTTTTAAATGTGGAGTCACAGGCCCAGGTGACTATCACTAGATCACTATTGCAGATCTCAGCTATCCATTTTGGGATGAAAGGTTTGTACAGTACACATTATAGTAGAAGCCATCTATTAAAGGAACTTGGATGCAGAAGGTACATGTTCTAAACTGACAGACTACTTTGGAATGAGAAAATCAGTTAAAAGATTGTAATCTAGGAAGAGGTGTGTTTTGGCTGAGGTCACTTAGGCCTGTGCCTAGGACAGCAGAATTTAGGAGTCCACACAAAGGCCGCAGCTTTTATTAACTATAACTTCATTATCCATCACATTCCCATCACATTCTCTCCTGGCCTTCTAGGAGGTACCCATAACTGCTATCCCACCAGGCAAGCACTCCGCCACAGGCAAAGGAATCACCGCCGTGCCCTGCCAACCAACCCCAAAGCCTTTGTAACCCCTTCTTAAATATTAAAATTAAACAAATGCCCACCTACTTCATTTAAATGGACCCCATCTCGAAGGAAAAAACATCTACCAAAATCCCCCTCGAATTCTACATGTCATAAAGACAGCCCACCCCGCTTTTTAACAAAAGCACTCATCATCTTATTAACTTTCCTTCAAGAAGCATCCAGCTTTTTAATGTCCCAAGCCGCCCTCCAATAGCCTCTCAATATCCCTCTTCATTGCATCCATCAACTCCTTCTGTGATATAAAACCTAAATCATTCCCCCCAACATGAATAAACAGTACATTGTGTGGGCAATAAAGTCTCGCATATTCTATCATTCTAACCAGCAACTGTTCCCACCTCATGCCTCTGAGACCTAGCCATCAAATGCAGACCTTTTCAGGCGACCACCTTGCCCAGTAAATGTACAAAGGGCCCATCAATTAACAATTAACTGGACTTGCATAAACAAAATAACAATCACATCAACATATTATACTAAGGCTGGCCGAATATAAGACAAATAACTGTTAGATACCCATCTCCCAATCCTCTTAATCCCCGCAACCTCTACCCCTAAGACTTGAGCCTCCGTAGCCGCCCCTATTCTGAATGAGTGTGTCCCAAATTCTCTAGGCTCTAAACCTAATAAACTCACACACCTTTTAAAGACTGCCTGAAATTGAAAACGGGACAACGATGTTCTATCAGAGTGTATAAAAAGAGGACCCATAATCTGTGGCCTAACATACTCCTGATAACTTTGCACCGGGCAGCAAATGCCCCCCATTGCCCTCAGTGATATCTGACATCCCTTCGCCACCTGGTCCGTCTTGGACCTCCTAAACCATATTGTCAACACCCCATCCCCCACAGCCACATCCGCCATTTGTATCCCCCCTTTGTCCTGCCTATTCAACCCCACCAGCTCTGCTATTCTAAAGGCCCCAAAAAAGGCCATCACAAAGGCCAACCTAAACAGCTTGTATTCGAAATCCGACTAGCACGCCCCCGTAATTTCTCAATAATATGCAAAAAACTGAATACAGTACTGGCCTTCTGCCATCCGGTGCCACCATCCCTTTACACAAATTTCTTGGATATATCCTCTCACCCCATCAGTTGGAAAAGAAAGGCCATAGCTGCTAACCTCCTCTTGACCATGGATCTCAATATCCCCATCCTCTGCCATTCTAACATCCAGTCTAGGATTGCCCTAGCTCTGCCCTCGGTAGAGTGCACCACTTCATGCCCTTGCAAGAATCTAAACCATAAAGACCATACCTGCATGTATGACCTCCAAGTCCCAGGAGCAACTGTTCCGCTCATCAAGTTCAGTCGTTTGCGAATGCTCTCTGATTCTAGGCACTGATCCCCTTCTTCCTCCGCCTCTCGAAAACGAAGCGCCAGCAAAATTGTTCACTTTCCCAGGCACATGAACTGCTCGAAACATCACATTGCATTGTAAACATTTCAACACAAATAAACGCAACAAATGAATCACAGGCAACGAAGAAGCAGTCAGGCGGTTAACCGCCGAAACTACCCCCATGTTATCAGTATGAAAAGTGACCCTTTTATCCGCCAAAAGATGTGGCTAAATCTCTAATTCCACTACCAAAGGGAACAACTCCAAGAACACCAAATTTTTTGTTAACCCTTCCCTTTGCCACAACTCCGGCCATTGCCTCACACACCACCTGCCCTGTAAATAGGCCCCAAAGCCAATCGCCCCTGCCACATCTATAAACAAGTGGAGATCGGACTCCGCTACCGCCACATCCTGCATCAAGGCCTTCCCATTAAATTCTCCCGGGAACCTTCTCCACGCTACCAAATCTTCGTTAAGCTCTTTCTTGAAACGGATTCTGTGAGATGGCTCCTTTGCCCCTGCTGTCGGAATGATTTTAAACGCAAAGTTAAACTTCCCAATTAGTGATTGCAATTCTTTCAACTTCCGCTTCTGCTTCCCCAATGCCCCTTTAATCGTGGCCACCAAGTCCACCACCTTATCCTCCGGCAATCTACACTCCATCCAAAGCGTATCAATCTGAATGTCCAAAAACTCAAGCACATGGAAGGCCCCTCAGTTTTGTCGGCCGCCACCGGAATCCCAAAGTGATCTGCCAACTGCATGAAAGCCTTCATTAGGATCTCACAATCAGTCGACCCATCCGGGCCAACAAACAGGAAATCGTCCAATAGTTGACCAGTGAGTCCACCCCCGCTGTCTAACAAACTACCCATTCCACGAAACAACTGAACTTTTCAAAATAGGAACATGAAATGGAACAACCCATAGGAAAACACAAATCCACAAAGTAAGACTCCTCAAAGAAGCACCCCAGTAGGTGGTGACACCTAGAGTGCACCGGTAAAAGTCTAAAATCCCCCTCCACATCAACCTTTGCCATTTTGGCACCCACCCCCGCTGCCCTCATCAGGTCAACCGCCCTATCAAAAGATGCATACCGAACTGCAGCCACCTCAGGGTCAATCCCGTCATTTACCAAGGCTCCTTTCGGATAGGACAGATGGCGAATCATTCTGAACTGCCCGGGAACCTTCTTGGGAACCACGCCCAAAGCGAAACCCTCAAATTATCCAAAGGCATGTCCTTGAATGGGCCCGCCATCCTGCCCAATGCAACTTCCTTCCCTAATTTATTCCTGACCACCTCCAGAAACTCCCTGGCCGATTTCAGGTTCCCATGGGCCCTAAATCCCCCGCCTTCCACAAACGGGATCCAGAAACCTGAACTGAAACCCATCAGCAACAGCTACGTGTCCATCCTCCCCTTTTTTCCCTTAGCGTACCGTTTTAGCCACGGCACCATCCTTTCGACCCTTTTGACCATCACCTGGCT
Source organism: Bombina bombina (assembly GCF_027579735.1). Taxonomy (NCBI): domain Eukaryota; kingdom Metazoa; phylum Chordata; class Amphibia; order Anura; family Bombinatoridae; genus Bombina; species Bombina bombina. Next base: position 1,013,656,735 of record NC_069499.1, on the reverse strand, counting down.
TGGTCCGGAACCTCCCTCTCTTAAAGCATTTTGCAAATGCATGGGCCCCACCACACCCCGAACATTAGTGCTTACACTTGCTCATACATGCTCCTCCAAATCTGCACTGCACATCGTTGAACTGGCAGCACAAACCTTTCCTTAGTGCCGCCGCTGCCAATGAGCCACTTCCCACAGCTTCTGCTCCCCTGGGCCTGCGAAAGGACTGCCCCTCTTGGAGTGGTGTCATCATTTCAAGCCAGATCCCCATATCGCAGTCATCCCACTTCATGTCCGGCCTTAGCGCTATCCTCTGACAAAACTGCTCATTGTATCGCCACCATTCCATCCCACCGTAGGTCCGATACGCCACAGATATTTCATCAAAGTAACAAAACAGCGCAGAGTCCTGCTCCAGGAACTTCTCCACCATCATGCTTGCCAATATACAAAATGCCCTTGACCAATTTCCAAATGTCTTGGACAACTTCCTGTATCTCTTCTTGTGCTCCTCCTCCTCCTTCTTCCCTTGCTCCCCTTTTGTATCCTCCTTGATCTCCACGAACTGTTCCAATGGTAGCAATGAAAAGATCTCTAGAAACTCCGCTTCCATATTTTTTTTTTTATGTCCTGTGCCAAGTGTAGCCCAGAAGCCCAATCGTACAGAGACATGGCCTGCTCAGTGCCACCTCCGCTACCTTTATGGATCCACCTGCAGCTGCTGCTGCCGCCGCCCCTCCTGCAACCCCTTGCCCCACCTAATGGCCCCATTACCCGGCTACTCCCCTACACTCTTTCTCCACCTGTGCCACCAAATCCCTCAAGCCCTTCAATAATACGGATACCCCTTCATTCACATTCCCAACATTAGCATTAGTAGTAACAGAGGTCCCTGCTGATAATCTTGATACCTCACCTGAGTTGCTAGGTGCCGTGGCTTGTCCTGAGCCGCTGCCCTCCTGAGCTCCACTTCCCGTCGCCTCTGACCTCCTGGCCCTTTCTGCTGACCTTCTGTTCACTCTCCCTGCCTCGTCCCCATGCCTTCCAGTGGAACATGCTCTGGTCCTTGATCTCTCTCTATACCGATTGCCACTTCATCTGGGCAACCTCTCCAACCTGCCCCAAGTCGGGGAGACATGCGATACCCTCCGCCTTCTGTCATCCACAGGGGAATGGAACCTACCCCGCTGTCTGTCTGCCCCTGATCCGCTGCCTCTCTGGCTGCCCTGCCTGCAGCCGTGCCCTGCTCCCACCTGTGGAGACACATTGTCAAGGCCAGTCCTGCCAGACCACCCCGCGTTTGACCTGCTCCTGCTGGCTGTGGCCCTTGATCCTCTCACCCTATCCAGATCCCTCCCCTCTCTACTGCCTTCCCGACAGCACCAAGTGACATTATTTGTAGCAGCTGTGCCAACACGCTCATGTCTCCTACCTGGTCCGCTGCCACTGGTCCGGACTCCACCACGTTCCCTTGAGGCTCCTCATCGAACTTGTTATATGAGTCCCCCAGGAAGATTGTGTCCATATCCATATCATTGAAGTCGGGCTCCCTCTGAGGTGTCCCCTGCACCGCAGGCTCGCCGTCACCGCTCCTGTTCTCCTCCTTGGGTCCAGCTGTAAAGGAAAAGGGCAGAGAGCAGGCAAAACCACCACCAATTAGCACTGAACCACCTAGAGAAACTCACCCAAGATAGGGGGGAGAAGGACATGGGGGGCAGGGAAGGTGTGCGCCACTCAATCCTTCACTAGATACCCTATCCTCTTGTCATCGCTCCCCCCCCCACCCAGCGCTATGTATTCTTATCCCTCTCTCCCCTTTTTTTTTTTTTTTTTTTTTAACCTTGGCTCTGCCCACCAGTGTCACCACCCATAGTCATAATTTGCTGTCCTGACCATTTATTTCCTTTATTTAAAAAAAAAAAAAAAAAATCTCTTTGTTTTTTTAAAATATATACTCCCCCGCCTAACCCTCACTACTCCCCACGTGGCTCCCTACACTTGAGGCCTTCATACCCAGGCCGTCCAACCCATCCGTTACCCTGCTCATGCTACTGAACTCTCTGTGCTCCAGCTCATCCTGCTGCCCCTTCCTCTCTGGCCAGCTCCCACCCCCTAAGGGTTAACTACATTGCCACCCGGCCTGCGCTCATCCTCGCACAGGCTCCCCCCCGCCCCCCCCCCCTCCCCTACTTCCATCCCTTCCCTTGTGGCCCCTTTTCCCATGTGTTGCCATACCATTCTACTGCCTATGTTCCCCCAAGGCCATTCCTGCCTCCCCCCAGCCTTCCGGCACATCCACCACACTGCCCTCTTTCACCACCACACTGCCGTTCTACCGCCACACTGCCGCTCCATTTACCTGCATCCTGTGCCCCCTGCCGCTGCTCCTTCTTCACCAGCTGGCTCCGCCTGGCTCTTCCGCCCTACCGCTGGGCTCCGTCATCTGCACCGGGTCCTCCGCTGACCGTGTGCGCACTTGCAGCCGGCTCCTCCTCTCCGATGTCCCTGCTCTGTGTCAACGTCCCTGCAGTAGCAGATCCTGTAGGTGACCCTCTCCTCCCACTTCTTCTCCTCAAGCAAAGCCCCTGCGTCCTAGGCCTGCTGTGTAAGTCCGGACTGAGCCGCTCTGGCGGTCTGGCCCTCCTGGCAGGTCTTCCCCCAGGGGGCTGTGATGTTCTCCCGCATCCTGCAGTCTCCCTGCTCACCGGTGGCACCAAGCCCACTGCCAACAACTGCTCCTGTACCCACTCTGCGCCTCTGGGGTTAGCCAAGGCCATTACAGAAGCTATCAGGTCCTGAAGAGCTGCCATCCCTTTGCAAGGTACATGCCAGAAAATATCAGCTTCTTCCCCCACGGACCATGCAAAGAAATTTGGCGCTCTTTCTGGGCCACCACCCCCTCCTCTAAATACCTGACACCCAGACCCACCTCTTCATACCTCATTGGTCCTTAGTCTGGGGTCAAATGCCCCTACGTAGCAATTCCTCCTCCAGGGCTCCATTTATCATTCAATTCTATTTATTGGGCTGGTATCTATAGCTAAAAGAAAAGGCAGAAAAGCTTGCTCTCTGTATTACACGTGCCCCCTCTTTCTTCCACTGCTAGTCCATTTGTCCCTTTATTCATCTATTTGTCTTGCTACACTTAAATTCTCCCAGTCATCCAATGATCCCTTTGTCCTCCCATGCCTTCCCATTCCCTCTGTTATGCATCTCTTGTTTGTTATGCTCGCCATGTCACCTCTGTATTACATCTATATTAAAGGGACATTTTACTGTAAAAAATGTGCCTTTCTTGTGCTCCCAGTTATCAATTTTACCTGCTGGATTATATTAAATGGCTTACAAATAGACCCTTTGCCTTTGTTTTGTTATTTAAAATTACAGCGTTTGCCTGTTGAAACCACCACATATGCTAATCATTGCACTACTGCAGTATTTTCTATAAGAAGCTTTGTAAGACAAAATCAACTTCCTAGTAGAGGGGTGGGAAAGAGAGAGAGCTCATCTTATTTGAAAGAGTGGTCCTGTAGCATCTTAAAATAAACTCTTATCAGCTCTTTGCATGAATACACTGTCCCTTTAAATGTGTTCTATTTGCCCTCCATCTGTATTACACATCGCTCACCTCTTTGCTTTCTCTGTAACCCTTTTTCTCTCATTAACCTTCTTTGTCCCTGTGTTGAACTCATCCCAGCACCTCTTCAGTCTCTGCATTAAACCCATCTCATCAGTTGCCTGCATTGGCTGTACACATAACACATGATGTATTGTTTTACACTTGTCACCTCACTCTTTAGCTCTGCTATACTGAGATATCCATGTGTCTCCAATCAGTTTTAATTAGTATACTCATTCCTCTTGCTTCCTATACATGTCACATGACCAACATTATCCCACAATCCTTAATGATAAATGAATTTAACCCAGGTGTGGCCCTTTTTTTGGAGTTTGACACAAAACCTTCTGCGTAACACAGGGATTAATAGAGATCATTTGTGCTGGAGTGCGAAAGGAAAACAAAAACATGCTATTCATAGGGCCCTAATACTCTGCCCTGACATCTTCCTAAAATAATTTAAGATGCTTTGCCAAAGCAAACAATATTTCACTAAACTCCCCCAAATTGCTCACTAATTGCAAGCAGACGCATTTATTTAGTCGAGGGCTTGTGGGAGTTGTGCCCTCCTCAAATGTAATTAGCCAATATAATTAAGAGACCTAATGTTACCACAGTCCCACAGACATACTCAGTGAAGAATTCAATGATGCCGCAAAGTGAAAAAGAAAAAAAAAAGCTATAAAAGATACTGTTTACATCAGTTCTTTAGTGCTGGGAATTCTGGAGATTTTGGGAGAAATGTAGGCAGTTTTAGGGAATTTTTCAGCAGTTGAGTCACTATTTATTGCAAGTAGGTGAAATCAGACCATCCGACCACTTGATGTCTGTTTTAAAAGATAATATTAGGTTATAATTATAAATTTTTTAAACATATTTTTAGTATTTTGACATTTTCTGACAAATGTAATTTCACTGTCTTTTCCTCGTATTTCTTCTCAGCATGTGCAAAAAATGTTTGCCCCTATATAATCAACTAATCTGTGACTTTAACCCCTTAATGACATGGCTGTCGTTTTCACTCTAAGGCGAGACCACAGTTTTGCCCAATGCCTACTGGAGTAAGGAATGTAGCAATATGCATCATACAGGGATTATTTGTTTAAATTGTCTATATTTGTAGGCTTCTGTTTTATTGTTTTGTTTGTTTGTTTTATTGTTCCCACTTTAAAAAACTGTAAGAAACAAGAGTATCGCAACATTTTCAAGTAGGTTCTGTTAAAGGGACATTTAACTGCTGAGTACAACTACAGTATAATGGTTACTACTCACCTTGTTACTATTTTTCCTCCTGTAACCTGCAGCTGTCATCAGTCATTCTCTTATGTTAACCCCTTACAAGTATTAGCTATTGAGTCTCTTTATCTTCACACTGGGTGCCGCCATCTTGGAGCTTATATTTGTTATTTAACAATAAGAACTGCAAAAAATGTAACACTACTGCTCTCAATTATGTGAGCTAAAATAAAAGGGACAGTCTAGTATAAATGAAACTTTCATTATTCAGATATGACTTTTAATTTTAATCAACTTTCCAATTTACTTTTATCATCAAATTAGCTTTTTTCTCTTGGTATTCTTAGTTTAAACTAAACCTAGGTAGGCTTATATACTAATTTTTAAGCCTTTGAGGGCTGCCTCTTATCACATGCTTTTTAAATCTCTTTTCAACACATAGAGGCCTATTTATCAAGCTGTCAACCGCAAATACACTGGAATTCCGCAGCGTAGATGTGGCGAGCTTGATTCCCCTTAGTTATCAAAGCCTACAGACCGGCAAAAGTAAGAAATCTGTGACGTAACAGATGATCCGCCGGTCTCAGTCCAACACAGATCGATGCTTACGTCACTACAGATGTTCCGAATGCAAATTCCGCACTATCTGACGACTTTTGCAAGTTAACAAATATCTAGCAGGTATGCTCGCCACTCTTCTGGCCCAGCGTACCTGGTTTTCAATCCGCCCCCTGGATGCGGCGGATGCCATAGGAATCAATGGGAATCTGAAAGCAGCGAAAGCTTATGTTCGCTGCTGACCGATATCCCATTGATTTCTATGGTAGAAAACCAGTGAAGTTTACACCTAACACACTAACATGTACCCCGAGTCTAAACACCCCTAATCTGCCGCCCCTTACACCGCCGCCACCTACATTATACTTATTAACCCCTAATCTGCTGCCCCTACACCGCCACCATCTACATTATACTTATTAACCCCTAATCTGCCGCCCCTACACCGCTGTCACCTACATTATACTTATTAACCCCTAATCTGCCGCCCCCTACACCGCCGCAACCTATATTATACTTATTAACCCCTAATCTGCCACCCCTACACTGACATCACCTACATTATACTTATTAACCCCTAATCTGCCGCCCCCTACACCGCCGCCACCTACATTATACTTATTAACCCCTAATCTGCCGTCCCGACACCTAAATAAAAGTTATTAACGCCTAATCTGCCGCTCCCACCACCGCCGCCACCTACATAAAGTTATTACCCCTATCTTGCCACTCCTGGAGGCCACCGCAACTAAATAAATGTATTAACCCCTAAATCCCTGGCCTCCCACATCACTAGCACTTACTAAACCTATTGACCCCTAAACCGCCAGCCCCCACATCGCCATAAACCAAATTAAGCTATTAACCCCTAAACCTAACAACCCGCTAACTTTATTTGAAATATTAACTCATTCCTATCTTATAATAAATTAAAACTTACCTTTAGAATTAAAATAAACTATATTAAACTAATAATTAATCTACCCTAACTATTATACTAAAATTAAATTAAACTATATTAAACTAATAATTAATCTACCCTAACTGTTAGACTAAATTACATTAAACTACAAATTAAATTAACTATATTATATATTTAAAAACTTAACCCTACTCAAATAATTTAAATCTACACAAAAAATTACTAAGTTACAAAAAACTAACAACTAAGTTACAAAAAAATAAACACTAAGTTACACAAAATAAAAAAGAAATGATCAAAGATTTAAACTAATTACACCTAATCTAAGAGCCCTATGAAAATAAAAAAGCCTCCCAAAATAAAAAACCCTAGCCTACAATAAACTACAAATAGCCCTTAAAAGGGCCTTTTGCGGGGCATTGCCCCAAAGAAATCAGCTCTTTTACCTGTAAATAAAAAATATAAATACCCCCCAACAGTAAAACCCACCACCCACACAACCAACCCCCCAAATAAAAACCTAACTAAAAAACCTAAGCTCCCAATTGCCCTGATGTCAGGGTGCCAGGAATCAGACTGAGACGAGAAGTGCAAAAATAATCACACCTTTAGTAATAACAAAAAAATAATAAAAAGTCAACAAGTCAAATAAGAAGCCAGGAGTCAAAACCCGAGCTGGTAGTCAGACGAGCTGAGTCAGGAGCCAAAGCGAATAGTCAGACGAGACGGAATCAGGAACAAGGAAAACAGCAGAGTGAGGAACAAGCCAGAGATCAGGAACCAGGAAGGACGTCAGACAGCCAGGTAATACACAGGAACTCTCACAAACAAGTCTGAGACAACGCAAAGGCAAAGCATACTGAACAGAGGCCCTTTAAATAATAAGTGATGACATCACAATTCTGAGACTGCATACTGTCTCATACAGATTATGCACATCAGTCTGGCCATAAAAGGAAGTGCAGGAAATGAGCAGCTTCCCCCACAATGCACCATAGTCAGCAAGAGAGGTGAGTGAAATGGCTGCCAGCAGCACATGGCAAACAAAACAGGGAAAAACCCATGACAGTAAACTCCCCTAAACAACCCCTCCCCCACGGGAGGACAAAAGGCTTATTGGGGAAACGGGCATGGAAGGCACGGAGGAGGGCGGGAGCATGAACATCAGAGGAGGGAACCTAAGAACACTCCTCCGGACCGTAGCCCCTCCAGTGAACCAAATACTGTACACGGCCCCTGGACATACGAGAGTCAATAATACTGCTGACCTCATACTCCTCATTATTGTCAACAAAGATAGGACGGGGACGAGGCAGCACAGTGGTAAACCAATTACAAACCAATGGTTTCAAGAGGGAGACATGAAAAACATTGGAGATGCGCATTGTAGGAGGAAGGTCAAGAGCATAGGCCACAGGATTGACCCGTCGGAGTATTTGAAAAGGACCAGTTTATTTGAAGGCACATGAAGGTTCAAGTTGCGGGAGGACAACCAAACTCTCTCACAAACCTGGTAGGAAGGCACAGGCAGATGCCTACGATCAGCCTGGAACTTTTGGCACTGTATAGAACGATGAAGGCAATCCTGAATCTGCACCCACGTGTAACGGAGTTGCCGGAGATGCTCCTCCAAAGCCAGAATACCCTGAGACATGAATCAATCGGGCAACAGGGATGGTTGAAACCCATAATTTGCCATGAAAGGGGATAACTTGGAGGAAGCATTAATAGCACTATTACAAGCAAACTCTGCCCAAGGTAACAGTTCAGACCAATTATTGTCGTGATCTGAGACATAGCAACAGAGGAACTGTTCCAGAGCTTGATTAGACAGTTCCGCAGCCCCATTGGATTGAGGGTGATATGCCGAGGAGAAGGAAAGCTGGATCCCCATTTGAGCACAAAAGAAACAAAATATGGAGACAAACTGGCTACACCGGTCCGACACTATCTCCTTGGGTAACCCATGTAAACGGAAGACCTCCCGGGCAAAAATTGCAGCAAGCTCCTAAGCAGGAGGCAACATCATCAAGGGAATGCAATGTGACAGTTTAGAAAAACGGTCAACCACCATAAGAATAACAGTATTGTCATTGGAAACAGGGAGCTCGACAATGAAGTCCATAGAAAGATGTGTCCAAGGACGCTCACCATTAGCAATAAGTTGAAGAAGACCCACAGGAAAACGTTGAGGAGTCTTATTCTGTGCACAAACTGAGCAGGAGGCAACATACGCAGCAACATCAGAACGAAGACCTGGCCACCAGAATTGTCGAGTGACAGACCAAATCATTTGGTTCTTGCCTGGGTGACCTGCGGCTTTAGGATAGTGGTAAGTGTGCAGAAGTTTAGTTTGAAGATTCTCAGGAACAAAACATTTACCACTAGGTTTCTCAGGAGGTGCATTGGTTTGTGCAGCCAGGATCTCCTCCCCCAAGGGAGAAGTCAAATTAGTACGTATGGTAGCTAAAATATGGTCAGGAGGTATAACAGGAGTAGGTACAGACTCCTCCTTGGACAGAAGCAAAAATTGTTGAGAAAGGGCATCAGCCCTAACATTCTTACTACCAGGCAGGTAGGAGACCACATAATTAAACCAAGACAAAAATAGCGCCCATCTGGCCTGTCGGGTGACAAACGTTTTGCTTCAGATAGATAAGTTAAATTCGTATGGTCAGTAAGAATCAGCACTGGCACGCTAGTACCCTCAAGAAGATGCCTCCATTCCTTGAGTGCCAAAATTATGGCCAGTAATTCCCTGTCGCCAATCTCATAATTGCACTCCGCTGGAGACAATTTCTTAGAGAAGTAACCACACGGATGCAAGGAACCATCAGGCGTAGGACTTTGAGACAAGAGGGCACCTACTCCAGTCTCAGACGCATCGACCTCAAGAACGAAAGGCAGGACAGGGTTAGGATGAGCCAGAACTGGAGCAGCAGCAAAGGCAGTCTTAAGACTATCAAAGGCCTTAATGGCAGTAGGTGACCAATGGAGTGGATCATTCTCTTTACGGATCATGTCTGTGATAGGCTTGACCAAGGAAGAAAAGTTTTTAATAACATTTCTATAGTAATTGGCGAACCCCAAAAAACGTTGAATAGACCGAAGACCAACTGGGCGAGGCCTCTGCAGAACTGCAGATAACTTGTCAGGATCCATGGAGAACCCTGCAATGGAGATAACATAACCTAGGAAGGTTACTTGAGTCTGATGGAACTCACATTTCTCGAGTTTACAAAACAGGCCGTTCTCACGTAGTCTCTGAAGAACCCGTCTAACATCAGAACGATGAGCCTCAAGTGTGGGTGAGTGTATGAGGATGTCGTCTAAGTACATCACAGAAGGATGAGGTAGTATTGGCGCTTACAGCTAGGTTAAGATCTATAGTGATGAGAAAATTCTAAAATAATTCTAAAGAATAATAATTCTAAAAAAAAATATATATATATGAGCAAAAGTAGTATAAGATATATTAGGGATCCTCTATACACCTTGTTTAGGCTGCTATATAATGATACATCACTCTAGTTCAAATATACTGAGTATTTAATACTGTTAAATTTACAAAGCACAGTAGATAAAAAACAATGTCTAAAATATCAAGCACAATCACAATTTAAAATTAAAAAGGGAAAGGGTATGCAAGGCAGTAAAACTTAACTCTAAAGATTAGCTCAAACAAGTAGATTACAGTAGAGAGGTACAATGGCTTGCAGAACGGTTCCCTATTTTTAATACATAGGCAGAAAATGATGCATCCGAAACATTTAAAATATAACACTCAAAAATATTGACACTTAAAATCTGGACGTCCAGTAGTTTAAATATACATGTGAAAACAATAAGTCAATAGAAATAAGAATCAAAAAATGTCCCGTAAGAGCAAACAAAATATATATATAGGCTGTGGATGATAGTATGACCTGTCTTGCTTGCATACATGTTGGTATTGTATACCACCAATATATCAGTCGAAACTTAGTCTTTTTTCTTAATACTCTCAAATGTAGTTGATCTTGCTCATCGAGTATTGGATCAGACTTAGACACATTTGAGAGTGGTACCTTAGTTCGTTGCTATTAGAAGAAGAGAAAAGGCAGCTGTCTGTTTGTTAGAGCTGATTGGTCCTTGCGGTCTCTATTCCGTATTCAGCCTGTGTCCGTTTGCCGCCTCTTCCAGATCACACAGAGCGGTGTATTCAGTAATCCAGCTCAGTCTCCGCTGGCGTCAGCGGTGTGAGGGCTCCTTCTGTCTCCGCACGTCAGGAAGCGTGGAGCTGTGTCAGCTGTCAGGTAGCGTAGAGCCGTATCAGCTGTTTTTCCGGTGTCCGCGCACTCTCTGCTTTCAGTGAAAGCTGGACTGGTTTGTTTGTTCAGAATCAGTGCTAGTAAGTTCCTCTTTCTTGGCTTACAGCTGATAGTGAATTCTTCTTTATGGGAAGTAAGAACACTCCTCTTTTTGCATCCAATAGAGGGTGATAGTAAATGTCTCAAAGGTGGGTGTGGGTGAACAACTTCAACGCGTTTCTCCCCTTCCTGGGGCTTTTTCAAGAAGTGTTCATCTGTCTTCTAAAACTACTTAATATACACCTCATAAGTGTTTCATTGGTCAGATGGTCTTGTGGGTGTGTAGTTCAATTTTATTAGGGATCTTTAAGGTGGTATTCTTTAGTTCTAAGCAATAGTGGTGTTATACACATATACTGAAACAGGTTAAGTAACACTCTCCATTTGTACAAAAAACATTTGGATAATTAAATGGGTCATTGCTAGCGAAAGAAGTATAGTTAGGCTCAGTATATTTAAGTTTAAAAATAAAAATATGATAAAGTGGAATAACATTTTTAATCATACATTAAGGGGCTTAGATCCAGTTCTGAGTTAAGACCCAGGGGGTATAGGGTTTTCATATTGTATATTAGCTCAGCCTCTCTTTTGAGTAGTTTAGTCTCATAGTTCCCCCCTCTCCAGTCACGTTTAACTTTCATTATTCCCCAGAAAGAGAGATCTTTAAAGGGACACTATACCCAAACATTTTCTTTCATGATTAAGGTAGAGAATATAATTTTAAACAACATTCCAATTTACTTCTATTACCTAATTTGCTTTATTCTTTAGCTATACTTTAATGAAGAAATAGCAATGCACACAGTGAACCAATCACAGGAGGCATCTATGTGCAGCTACCAATCAGCAGCTACTAAGCATATCTAGATATGCTTTTCAGCAAAGAATATCAAGAGAATGAAGCAAAATAGATAATAGAAGTAAATTAGAAAGTTGTTTATAATTGTATGCTCTTTCTAAATCATGAAAGAAAAAATTTGGGTTTCATGTCCCTTTAAGTCTGTTATTGTGGACATTCCTAAAATGGCTATACAGATGTGTGTCCATCTTTCCCTTTTCTATTATGCACAGGTGTTCCCTTATTCTTTCCCTTAGTGTTCTTGAGGTCTCACCTAGGTACTGTTTTTTACAGCTACACTGTATTAAATAGATGACCCCTTTATCGGTGCACCGTATTGTATCCATAATGGGAAATACTTCACCCGTCTGTGTGGAAGAGTACTGTTTTATTTTATTACTGTAATTGCATGATCTGCAACAATGGCAAGGGTAAAAAACCTTTTAGTGTATTCCCTAACAGATCCTGTTCTTTTAGGGGGGGGTTTTGTTTTAAATTCACTTGGCGCTAATAATGTTTTTTGTTTCTGGATTTCCTGTATATAAATTTCGGATTTAGGGTGATTTTATCCCCTATGATTGGATCCTCTCTCACATGATGCCAATGTTTCTTGATTATTTTTTCTATGTTTTTGTATTCTCCATTAAAGTTAGTGATGAAAGGAACTGATATTTCATTTATTGGCTGTGTTTCAATGTTGGTTTTGTCTTTATATGTAAGTAATGTTGCTCTATCTATGTGTTTAACTTCTTCATAGTTCACTTGTATGAGCTTATCTTCATAGCCTTTTTCTCCAACTTTTTTGCTTAGAATTTGTGCCTGTTATTCGTAATCTAATAGATTTGAACAATTTTTTCTTATTCTTAAAAACTGTGCTCTAGGGATATTAGTTTTCCATTTGGACAAATGGCAGCTATCCGCGTGTATAAAATTATTAGCGTCCACTTTTTAAAAAAATGTTTTTGTGGTAAATTTATCTGTTTCTATTGTTATATCGAGGTCAAGAAATGAGATCTTTTCTTTACTTATTTCATATTTGAATTGCAATCCTCTATTATTTGTGTTCATAGCTGTAAAGAATTTGGTTAGTGTAGTGTCATTCCCTTTCCATATGATAAGAATATCATCTATGTACCTCTTGTAGGACACCAGGATTCCCAATCTCCCATAAATAGGTTCGAATAGCTTGGCGCAAACCTGGTGCCCATTGCAGTACCTTTTATTTGTACGTACATTTTTTGATTGAAGGAGAATGTATTATTCACCAAAATGAATCTGATACTTTCTAAGATAAACTCTCTTTGTTCTTTATCAATAGTGTCATCTGTTGATAGAAAGTTGGAAACCGCTTTAATGCCTAGATTGTGTGCAATATTGGTATACAATGACGTTACATCACACATAGCCAGTAGTATATCTCCCTCTATTTTGAGGTTATCTAGTAATTGTAGGACTTGGGTTGAGTCTTTTAGAAAGGATGGTAGTTTTTTGACGTATTTATGGAGAAATCTGTCTATTTATTGTGATAAATTTGATGTCAATGATTGTATGCCTGAGATTATTGGACGACCGGGGGGTTGTTTTAGATCTTTATGTATTTTAGGTAGAAAGTAGAATATTGTTATTTTAGGGAATTCTGGGTATATATAGTTATATTCTTTCGTGTTTAAAATGCCCTTCTCTTTTGCTGTGTCCAAATGCATTTTTAAAAGAATTTGATCTACCCTATTAGGATCTCTTTTTAATTCCTTATAGGTTGATACATCTTTTAGTAGTCTTTCGGCCTTTTGTATATAGTAATTCCTATCCATTATCACAACTCCTCCCCCTTTGTCTGCCGGTTTTATAATAATATCTTTGTTCTTCTTTAACTTTTGTAGAGTAGCATTTTCAGATTTTGTCAGATTTTGTGGCAATTTTTTATTATTTTTATATTTTTCAAGGTCTTTCTGGACTAGTGTTTCAAACAATTCTATATTTTTACCCTTGTCTTGTGTGGGGTAGAATCTAGATTTCGGTTTTAGCTCAGTGTGAGTATATTTTGCAGTAGTTATCGCGGGTGGTTTGGGGGTAAATTCTAATGGGTGTTTTAAGAAGTGTCTTTTCAGTGTCAATTTCCTTACAAATTGTGTTACATTGATGAGAGTTTCAAATTTATTTAATTGAGAGGTGGGTGCAAACGATAGGCCACGCCCTAATACTTTATTTTCCTCATTACTTAGTCTAAGTACATCACAACACACTGTTGCAACATATCTCGTAGGACATCATTAATAAATTCCTGGAAAACAGCAGGAGCATTACATAGGCCAAAGGGCATTACAAGATACTCATAATGCCCGCTCCTGGTGTTAAATGTTGTTTTCCATTCGTGGCCCTCCTTGATCCTAATGAGATTGTACGCTCCTCTCAAATCAAGTTTAGTAAAGACCGTAGCTCCCTTAAGGCGGTCGAAGAGTTCCGTAATAAGCGTAATAGGGTAAGCATTGGCAATCTGGCAATTGAGATACCGATGAAGTGCACAAGACTTTAACTGGTTTCTGAAGACAAGTGGAAATACATTGCGGGGACCACAACAAAATTTTGGTCCTGCGCCAGTCGAGACTGGGATTGAGCTTTTGGAGCCAGGGATAACCCAGAACAACCGGAAAATGCAGAGAGTTTATCACCTGGAACTGGAGGGTTTCAAAATGGAGAGCCCCAACAGCCATGGACAACGGAGCAGTTTCGTGAGTAACGAGTGCGGGATGAAGGGGCCTGCCATCAATGGCCTCAATAGCAAGCGGAACGGACCGAGGCAAAACAGCAATGAAGTGCTTTGATACAAAAGCACTGTCAATGAAATAGCCCGCAGCACTGGAGTCAACAAGAGCCTGGGTGACTATGGAGGAGTCCACCCAGGAAAGAACAACCGTGACCAAAGGTTTCTCTTTAAGTGGTTCTGGGAACGAGGATAAATCACCCAAGGTCTGCCCCTGACAGGACCTTAGGTGTGAGCATTTCCCGGCCGTGTAGGACAAGACTTCAAAAGGTGGCCCTGTAACCCACAATAGAGGCAGAGCCCCTCCCTCCTTCTCCTAAAGGCCCTCTCCACCGCGGAGAGATGCGTGAATCCCAACTGCATTGGCTCAGCAGTACCTGGTGACTTGGGACCAGGAGGCATGGGAGGAAAGGGAGGCAAGGGTGGAAATGAACACGTAGGAGACAACGGAACAGGAGGCTTCCTCAAGCGCTCCTTGAAAGAGGGCCTCTCTCTGAGTCTGATGTCAATTAGGATCAAAAAAGACACCAATGCCTCGAGATCCTCTGGTAAATCTCTGGCAGCAACTTCGTCTTTAATCGCATAAGAGAGCCCATGAAAGAAGGCGGCAACAAGGGCTTCATTGTTCCAACCAACTTCTGTGGCAAGCGTACAGAACTCAATAGCATACTGAGCAAAAGATCTTGTACCTTGCTAAATGGACCTGAGTTGTTTAGCAGCAGCTAAATAGGATGAAAGCTCAATCCTATTGGCTGATTGCAACAGCCAATAGGATTTTTTCAACCTTAATTACGATTGTCTGATAGAATTCTATCAGCCAATCGGAATCTAAGGGACGCCATCTTGGATGACGTCATTTAAAGGAACCTTCATTCGGGAAGAAGACGTTGTAAGAAGAGGATGCTCCGCGACGGATGTCTTGAAGATGGAGCCGCTCCGCGCCGGATGGATGAAGATAGAAGATGCCGTCTGGGTGAAGACTTCTGCGGGCTTGGATGAAGACTTCTGACGCTTCTTGGAGGATGGATGTCGGATCCTCAAAACTGTAAGGAAATCTTCAAGGGTTAGTGTTGGGATTTTTTTAAGGGTGTATTGGGTGGGTTTTAGTTTTAGATTAGGGTTTGGGCTGCAATAGAGCTAAATGCCTTTTTAAGGGCAATGCCCATACAAATGCCCTTTTTAGGAAAATGGGGAGCTTAGGTTTTTTTAGTTAGGTTTTTATTTGGGGGGGTTGGTTATGTGGGTGGTGTGTTTTACTTTTGGGGGGGTATTTACAGGTAAAAGAGCTGATTTCTTTGGGGCAATGCCCTGCAAAAGTCCCTTTTAAGGGCTATTTGTAGTTTATTGTAGGCTAGGGTTTTTTTTATTTTTGGGAGACTTTTTTATTTTCATAGGGCCCTTAGATTAGGTGTAATTAGTTTAAATCTTTGATAATTTCTTTTTTATTTTTTGTAACTTAGTGTTTGTTATTTTTTGTAACTTAGTTGTTAGTTTTTTGTAACTTAGTAATTTTTTAGTGTAGATTTAAATAATTTGAGTAAGGTTAGGTTTTTAAATATATAATATTAATCCTAAAGCCTGTACACAGGCCATTTTTTGCAGTACAGCGGTCCCAACCCTTGCTCTCTCTCTCCCCCTTTCTTTTGCACTCTCTCTCGCTCCACCTCTCTTTTGCTCTCTCTCTCCCCCCTCTCTTTTGCTCTCTCTCCCTCTCTTCTTTGTGCTCTCTCCCCCTCTCTTTTGCTCTCTCCCCCTCTCTTTTGCGCTCTCTCTCGCTCCAGTTCTCTTTTGCTCTCTCTCCCCCTCTCTTCTGCTCCCTCTCCGCCCTCTCTTTTGCTTTCTCTTTCCCCTCTTTTGCTCTCTCTCCCCTCTATTTTGCCCTCTCTTTTACGCTCTCTCTCCCCCCTCTCTTTTGCGCTCTCCCCCCCCCCTCTTTTGCGCGCTCTCTCTCCCCTCTCTTTTGTGCTCTCTCTCTCCCCCCTCTCTTTTGTGCTCTCTCTCCCCCTCTTTTGCGCTCTCTCTCTCCCCCTCTCTTTTGCGCTCTCTCTCCCCCTGTTTTGCGCTCTCTCCCCCACTCTTTTGCGCTCTCTCTCTCCTCCTCTCTTTTGCTCTCTCTCTCTCCCCCTCTTTTGCGCTATCTCTCCCCCTATCTTTCGCGCTCTCTCTTCCCCCCATCTCTTTTGCGCTCTCTCCCCCCCTCTCTTTTGCGCTCTCTCCCCCACTCTTTTGCGCTCTCTCTCTCCTCCTCTCTTTTGCTCTCTCTCTCTCCCCCTCTTTTGCGCTATCTCTCCCCCTATCTTTCGCGCTCTCTCTTCCCCCCATCTCTTTTGCGCTCTCTCCCCCCCTCTCTTTTGCTCTCTCTCCCCCCTCTCTTTTGCTCTGTCTCTCTCTACTTTATTTTTGCTCTCTCTCTCCATCCCTCTCTTTTGCTCTTTCTCTTCATCCCTCTCTTTTGCTCTCTCTCCCTCCATTTTGCTCTCTCTCTCCCCCCTCTCTTTTGCTCTCTCCCCCTTCTCTTTTGCTCTTTCTCTCTTCCCCCTCTCTTTTGCTCTGTCTCTCCCCTCTCTTTTGCTCTCTCTCCCCCTCTCTTCTGCACTTTCCCCTCTCTTCTGCTCTTCCCCCTCTCTTTAGCTCTTTCCTATTTCTCTCCCCTCTCTGTCGCACCAACGCCCTCATCACGCCTGACCACGCCCACGCCCGGCCACGCTGCGGTCACGTCCGGTCACGCCAACGCTTCCGCCGGCCACGCCCATTTTCACCGCAACGTGCAAACAGCATGGATTGTCAGGTAAGGCCAGGTGTGTTTGTCCTCGTGCTGTCTCTACTGCGCATGACAGCTTCGGACAAACACACTTGGCCTTATATATAATAGGATAGTTAATTTAATTTGTAGTTTAATGTAATTTTAGTATAACAGTTAGGGTAGATTAATTATTAGTTTAATATAGTTTAATGTAATTGTAGTATAACAGTTAGGGTAGGTTAATTATTAGTTTAATATAGTTTAATGTAATTTTAGTCTAATAGGGTAGATTAATTATTAATTTAATATAGTTTAATGTAATTTTAGTCTAATAGTTAGGGTAGGTTAATTATTAGTTTAATATAGTTTAATTTAAATCTAAAGGTAAATTTAAATTTATTATAAGATAGGGATGAGTTAATATTTAATCTACAGTTAGCGGGTTGTTAGGTTTAGGGGTTAATATGTTAATTTAGTTTATGGCGATAACTTTATTTAGTTGCGCTGGGCTCCATGAGCGGCGGGATAGGGGTTAATAACAAAATGTAGGTGGCGGCTGTGTAGGGGGCGGCAGATTAGGAGTTAAGAACATAATGTAGGTGGTGGCGGAATAGGAGTTAATAAGTTTATTAGAGTTGTGGTGGGCTCCAGGAGCGGCAGTTTAGGGGTTAATAACTTTATTTAGTTGCGGCAGGGTCGGGGAGCGGCGGGATAGGGGTTAAACAGTTTAGTATAGTGGCGGTGTTTAGTGACAGTATACAAATAAAGCTGTGAAAAAGCCGAAGAGCAGCGAGATCGATGACTGTCAGTTCACAACAGTCCGCTGCTCATCGCCCTGTACTTGGTGCACGGCTTTTTGACAGCTTTTTTGTTAAATATGGAGAGCATATTCAGATCCGCGGCCGCAATGTTAGGCGATGTCAGGCGAGTGTATTGGTGCCGTTGAATGCAGCACAGTTGACGGCTTGATAAATAGGCCTCAATGAGACAGAAAGTACACGTGGGCCATATAGATAACACTGTGCTCAGACACAGGGGGTTATTTAAGATTTAGCACAACACAATGCTAAATTTAAGACAATAGATAATAAACAGTCACAGTCATGTGATCAGGGGGCTGGAAGAAGGTTCCTAGATACAAGGTAATCACAAAGGTAAAAAGTACATTAATATAACTGTGTTGATTATGCAAAACTGGGGAATGGGTAATAAATGGATTATCTATCTTTTAAAACAATAACAATGTTATGGTAGACTGTCCCTTTAAGTGAAAGGTGCAGCTGTCAAAAAGCACAAGATGCAACAATACCCAAGCTACAAGATGGCGACAACCAGTATAAAATGCAGAGCTTTAGCAGCTGAATTCTTTAATCAGGCAAAATAGGATAATGGATACAAATAAAGCTGTAAGTACAGGAGGGAAAACAATAGCATGGTGAGTAGTAACTTGCTACTGTAGTTGTACCCATCAGTTTAATGCCCCTTTTTAGAGATCTTTACGAAAGTAAAAGATACAAGGCCATAACAAAAGTAGGATGTGACAAATAAAGCTTAATATGTTGAATATTTAAAAAAAAAAAATTACTTAAAGAGTAATATCAATTAAAAATGTCAAGTGGGCAATTAATATTTTTTTTTCTTTGTTATTTTAATGAAAGGGAAGATAAAATAAAAAATAAACTTTTACTATTCAGGTACACCTAGGGTTGCCACCTTTTGCCCAGAAGATTCCTGGACACTTTCTAAAGGGGGGTGGAGGGGGCGTGGCTTGGGGAGCATGGCTTCTCACGGCCTCAAATTCAATATGAAATCAAATTTATATATTATATATAATATATATATATATATGTATATAATATAATATATATAATACAGTATAATATATATATATATATATATATATATATATATATATATATATATATATAAATATATATATAATATATATGTATATATATATACATATATACTAAGTCAGGGAGGGTGTTCTTATGCAATGTACTGGCTGTGGCTTTTTATATATATATATATATATATATATATATATATATATATAAAAGTCACGGCCAGTACATTGCATAAGAACACCCTCCCTGACTTAGAGCACAGTGTACACTGTGGAAAAATAAAATAAATCTTATTACTAACCTCTCTGCAGCTTCCATAGAGATTTTATTATACTGAGTTTGTTAGACAGGAGGTTGGGCTTACAGCTGCATCATTTCCTAAGAGACAGAAAACTATGTCTGTGGCTCTTAGGAAACGATAATGTAGCTGTAAGTCCAATCTCCTGTTTAACAAACACAGTATAGTAAAATCTACTTGGAAGCTGCAGAGAGGTTAGCGTTAGTGGGGTTAGTAAGTTACAGGACCGGTCAACGGCTGCACGCACCTCTGCTCACTCACTGTCTTCTTGTCTCCTTACAACATGGCACAATCTGCGCAGTGCAGGCTTAGCGCAGCGATAGCGATGGAAGTGACGTCACGTGACCCTCCTCCTCCCTCCCACATACTCAGTCTCAGAGTCCAGGCAGCACCTCCCACATACTCCAGACAGCGCAGGTTCCGTCTCTCCTCCCGCCGGGCTATGAGCTCCTCTGGCCAGCTGTTTTTTTTTTTTTTTTAAATCTGCGTTCAGTGCTGTGCCAGCCCCAGGGGAGCTCTTAGCCCGGGGCATTTGACGGTATTTCCGGGGCACGGGACATACAGTCCCAGACCGGGACTATCCCGGTGAAACCGGGGCAGGTGGCAACCCTAGGTACAACATGCAATTTTAAGAGACTCTTCAATATATTTATATTATCAAATGTACTTTCTTCTTTCAGTATACAAGTTGGGATAGAGACAAAATAATATAATATGTACTTTAATTACTTTACCTGCAAATTTATACTGCAGTGTCTTGTCATTAACTCTTTCATTTAAGTTTCCGAATTGTAAAGCTCTAACTCTCCCCACACATTTCCCTCTATGGCTGTTTCTATATCTATTGTTGTCTTGGTAGAAGGCAAAAGTGAACAGGGATTATCTGCTGGAGCATGCCTAGAAGCTGTGTGAACTCAGTCGAAATTCAATGTCTGTGTCTAAACACTGATAAGGGGGGTGGAGCACAGTGCTCCAGACAGCTTAGCTATGTAATTAATTTTGCTTATTTTTGAAAATTATTTTAAAATACTTGCCAGCAATTTTTAAATATTTTTGTATGCAAATTATTCTTAATTAATTAGCCATTTTAGGAATGCACAGATTTCAACCTGTTTAATGGCACTTTAATAAAAAGTATACATAGTTAGGCTCAGGAGCAACATTGCACTATAGGAAACTAGCTGGTGATTGGTGGCTGAACTTATATGCCTCTTGTCATTGACTCACCAGATATGTTTAGCTAGGCCCCAGTCCTGCCTTGCTGCTCTAAAGCTGACTTTAACTATAAGTGTAACCCCTTTGTAGAGGTTCAACACAAAGTTACATGCTAGAGTTAGTTCAATAATTAAAAAAGTTTTCTATTTTTTGTTCTATTATGCCCCTTTAATTTTATAATTAACATTTTAACACTTAATTTCAATCATATGAACATTCAAATGATTATGTTTAATTTGTGCACAAGTTTAAAAGTCTGATTTAAACTTTAATTTTAACTGTTTATTAAACAATCTACTTTATTAATGTCACATGTGTATGAACACTGATAGAAGTTCTGCAAACAGCCAAGAGATATAAATAAAGACAGACAAAATTAGTCTTCAACAAGTCCATGATGTTTAATTTGAAAAGTTGAAAAATCCTTTTGTAAATGAAACAAAATTGAGCATTTGGACTTACTGCAACACTATTGTCGAACTGTCCCCATGCAAAGTATGTTTATGTGAACAACCATTAGATAAATAGGATATGGTGGGGATGACAAATGGATTGGAATTGGGGTTGCCACATTTCTTTCACTAAAGTACTGGACAACCAATAGGTGATAAGGGGTTAGTTGTACAGTGGCTCATGATCAGAATCCCAGTTCAGATTCCTGTCAGCTGCCTGTCAGGCTCCTTTTCCCACAAGTCATATTGTACCTTGGGTCAGACTTACGGCCCTCTATCCTGTGCTAGCTATTTGCCTAGAAAAGATTGCAGATCAGACGCTTTTTTTTACATATAGTTTACATGACAGGTAGTTAAAATACTGGAATGTCCAGTTAAAATAAAAACCTCTACAGATATAAGCTTATGAAGGGAGAGCAAGGGATGGGGCCTTACAGAAAAATATCAGCTGGAGGAGGAAGGAGGATCCTTCACTATAGAAAAGGTCATTTTGTTGGGGTGCAAACAGCCAGTAACAAATATGGCGGGAGTAGTTGTAGGGTTAGAGAGCTGTTGGGGGAATCAGGAAGGTGGAAGTGTGAGGAGGGATTTACACTACAAAAATATTACAAAAATATTTTTTTAAATAAAATAAATAAAAGCCATAAACTGCATACTGACAGACTGTTTGCCCATACATAAGATGGTGGTGACCAGTGGCTGGAGGATGGAAGAGAGATGTTTAAAGGGACATAATACTCATATGCTAAATCACTTGAAACTGATGCAGTATAACTGTAAAAAGCTGACAGGAAAATATCACCTGAGCATCTCTATGTAAAAAAGGAAGATATTTTTACCTCACAATTTCCTCAGCTCAGCAGAGTAATTTCTGTGTAAAAAGTTATACTCAGCTGCAGCCCAGCTGCAGGTAAAAAAAAAATATGAAGAAATGAACAGCAGCCAATCAGCATCAACAGTGCTGAGGTCATGAACTCTTTTACTGTGATCTCATGAGATTTGACTTAACTCTCATGAGATTTCATAGTAAACTTCCTTTAAACTGAATAGGGAAATAATATGAGAGCGCATGAGGCTCAAACCCTTAGCAGACATACTGATTTGCTTCTTAGAAATCCTTTACAATGGGATGTGGCTACTGAGGAACTTTTGAGGTAAAATATCTTTCATTTTTACATAGAGATGTTCAGGTGATATTTTCTAGTGAGCTTTTTACAGCTATACGGCATCACTTTCAAGTGTTTCAACATTTGGGTATTATGGCCCTTTTTTTTTTTAAGAAGGATCAGGTAGGGATCACGGGGTGGGAGCATAACCCCTCACTAGAGCAAATATTAACCTTACAAGCTAACTGATTAACTCCTTTACTGCCAGGAATTTCAGAAGTGTGGTGCGCAGCTGAAATTTGGTAGCCTTCTAATTGCCAAAAAAACAATGTCAAAGCCATTCATGTCTGCTATTTCTGAATAAAGGGTATCCCAGAAAATCTTTTACAACCACATCTCTTATGGCTGTAGTAGCTGTCTGTAAATAATTTCAGTGAGAAACCCAAAGTTTGAAAAAAAGTTAAACAATTTTTAAAAAAAAAAATCTAATTATTTTAAATGTATTTTATATATATATATATATATATATATATATATATATATATATATATATATATATATATATATATATAAAATCATATTTGGCAGCCAAATAGTCCCATCAAATATACCAAAATGGGCCTAGATCAATACCTTGGGTTGTCTACTTAAAAATGCTAAAAATTCTCTTGTTTTTCTCAGAAATTACTGTTGCGAAGAGGACAATTTTCCCTCTAAAGTGTTCATAGGAAGTATCCACGAAACGTAGTATACAGAGTTATGCATCACACAGTGGATGGTTCCAGGGCTATGTTAACATGACAAAAAACATTTTTAACATAATTTCTACATACTTTACTTGTGTTAGATGCTGGTGAAATGATCTTCAAATGTGTTTTTATGAGATGCAATGAATTAACAGGGCAATAACAGAGACATTAACAGGGGTGGACTGGGCCAGGTGGCAGGGGGGCATTTGCCCCGGGGATGTATTGCATGATGAAATCAGGGTCTGTCTGGTGCAGCATGCAACAAACTATCCATATGTTTTTATTTTTCCTGAGCCAGATTACAGTGGTGTCATTCCCACTAACATCTTTATGAAATGTATTACAAATTTAAATATTTGTATATATAATTTAATATTCATTTTTATATTAAGCTTTTCGAATAAAAAAAGTAAAATATTTTATACTGTCTTTTAGATCCATCAAACTTAATTTTAATGAAATGTTCCTTTAACATCAGGAATTTTTTGTTTAAATGCTCATTAATAAAGGCTACGGATAGGATAGGAATATTTAATTGCAAAATACATATATAATACATATTTAATTACATAAAAAATAAACAAATCCCCTTCTTCTATGTATTTAACTCAAAAGGATTAAACACGTATTGAAAATTGAAATCCTTGAATACTTCCATTCTGCTCCTCATGAAGATACAGCCAGATATTGGAGTCTTCTACACATGTATACTTACTCTTGAATGATTGTCTCTTTAGCTTTATCTTCATTTGTAGTGTTACATGAACACAACTTCGATGATGTATTTAACCTATTTACATGGGTTTAACACATAGTAAAAGACATATATTTGTTTAAAGTAAAAAAATGCTATATAATGCTCTAATGAAATACACAATTTTATTTTAACACTAGAAAGTCAATATAATCAGTTTTTATTGGAGTAAGTTAAAATGTTTGCAGTTTGCAAAATGATTTACAATTCGTAATTTCATTGAATTTATCCATCAGTCTAATTGATTATCTTTCTAAGAGCTTTTAAAGTGCATACAAATTACAACATATTGTAATCGCAGCGTGAAGCCCTTTACTTCTGCTTCTGTAGCAATGGCAATCCTGTACAGGCCACACTTCTCACTGCTACTGGCACAACATTAAACAATAATTGATTTTATTCAATACAAAATCTTAATCACTATACAAGAAGAAAATATAGTTCTGCTTACAAACTAATAGAGAGCTTCTGATCAGAACAGTCAGATTGCCTGTAACTGTTCTGGTTGATACAGTTTTTGTACCTAATAGTAGGTACTGTTCAACTTATAAGGAATCTTCTCTGAATGGTCCTGAGAGAGATATATATATATATATATATATACATATATCAGGACCATTCATATATATATATATATATATATATATATATATATATATATATACAAAGTGAGTAAGGTAACATAACATAGTAACATAATAGATAAGGTTGAAAAAAGACTGAAGTCCATCATCGAGTTCAACCTAAACAAATCTAAAATACTTACAAAAAGCTCCAGCTTAAATAACCCCACTAAAAGGTGACTAGCAATCATATCCATGAATTTTGTTTATATACAGAAATGTATCCAGACTATTTTTAAATGTGTCTAAGGTATTGGCATTCACTACCTCCTTTGGTAATGAGTTCCACAATTTTATTGCTCGTACAGTGAAAAGGTGCACTCTCACAAACAGTCCTTCACATGCCAGGGTGCTCAAATGGGGGTACGATATAGCAAGCAAAAGACAGCACTCTCTGGTCTTGTTAGTAGAAAACAGAGTAGTTTACTTAGTGACGTTTCGAGGCATGCTCCCCTTCATCAGACCAGATGGTCTGGTCTGATAAAGGGGTGCATTCCCTGAAACGTCACAAAATAAACTACTTTGTTTTCTACTATCAAGAAAAAAAAGTGGTTTGTGAAAAGTGGTCTATGAATGGAACTATGGATGAAGAGAAAAGACTAGTAGTACTTATGCATTACACACTGAGATTTATTTTCCATTTTGTAATGTTTAAATAAATATATCAGTCTCTTCATTATGTATATCCATTTTTTTGTATATATATATATATATATATATATATATATATATATATATATATATATATAGAGAGAGAGAGAGAGAGAGAGAGAGAGAGAGAGAGAGAGAGAGAGATTCATTAATGTCTGATTAATAATGAAGCTCAAATATCCCATACACTGTACAGCATTATACTTATTTATTATTGTTTAACATAGCCCCAACTATTGTCTTCATTTATTTAAAGGAACATGAAACCCAAGATTTTTCTTTCATGATTTATAAAGAGAATACAATTTGAAACACCATTCCAATTTACTTTATTTATTATTTAATTTACTTTATTTATTATTTCATTTGCTTCATACTTTAGATATTCTTTGTTGAAGAAATAGCAAAGCACATGGGTGAGCTAATCACACGAGGCATCTATGTGCAGCCACCAATCAGCAGCAACTGAGCCTATTTAGATATGTATTTCGACAAAGGATATTAAGAGCATGAAGCAAATTATATAACAGAAGTAAATTGGAAAGTTGTTTAAAATGACATGCTTGTTCTAAATCATGGAAGAAAAAAATGGGTTTCATGTCTCTTTAACAAAATATGAAACATTAACAATTTGGACTATATGTTGAAATATTATTATTAAATGTATAAATTATTATTGTTAAACGTATGTAAAGCCTTGACCCCCATAATTAGTCGCTCTGTTCCCTAAATAAACACATAAACAACATATTGTGGCTTGTTTATTAAATTAACATAACAGTTAACAAATACAATATAAATAACATTATTACTAAACACATACGGCTAGATTACGAGTTTTGCGTTAGGCTTAAAAAGCAGATTTGGTCGGTCCCAACGCTGCTTTTTAACGCCCGCTGGTATTACGAGTCTTGCAGGTACAGGTGTACCGCTCACTTTTTTGGCCAGACTTGGAAATACTGCAAATCCACTTACATAAATTGCGTATCCTCTTTTTTCAATGGGACTTGGATAGCGCCGGTATTACGAGTCTGCCAAAAAGTGAGCGGTAGACCCTCTCCTGTCAACGCTGGTACCGCATTTTAAAGTCAGTAGTTAAGAGTTTTACACTACAACACCGTAGCATAAAACTCTTAACTAAAGTGCTAAAAAGTACACTAACACCCATAAACTACCTATTAACCCCTAAACTGAGGCCCTCCCACATCGCAAACACTAAAATAAAAAATTTAACCCCTAATCTGCCGAACCAAACATCGCCGCCACTATAATAAATATATTAACCCCAAAACCGCCACACTCCCGCCTCGCAAACATTAGTTAAAAATTATTAACCCCTAATCTGCCGTCCCTAACATCGCCGACACCTACCTACATTTATTAACCCCTAATCTGCCGCCCCCAACGTCGCTCCCACTATACTAAAGTTATTAACCCCTAAATCTAAGTCTAACCCTAACTCTAACCCCCCCTAACTTAAATATAATTTAAATAAATCTAAATAAAAATAACTATCATTAACTAAATAATTCCTATTTAAAACTAAATACTAATACAGTAGTTACATTGTACCTAGCTTAGGGTTTATTTTTATTTTACAGGCAAGTTTGTATTTATTTTAACTAGGTAGAATAGTTATTAAATAGTTATTAACTATTTAATAACTACCTAGCTAAAATAAAGACAAATTTACCTGTAAAATAAAGCCTAACCTAAGTTACACTAGCACCTAACACTACACGATAATTAAATTAATTCCCTAAACTAAATACAATTAAATAAAATTAGCTAAAGTACAAAAAAAACAAAACACTAAATTACAGAAAATAATAAACAAATTACAAGATTTTTAAACTAATTACACCTAATCTAATCCCCCTAACAAAATAAAAAAGCCCTACCCTACATAAATTACTAATAGCCCTTAAAAGGGCCTTTTGCAGGGCATTGCCCCAAAGTAATCAGCTCTTTTACCTGTAAAAAAAAATACAAATCCCCCCCAAAATTAAAACACACCACCGATACAACCACCCACACAACAAACCCTACTCTAAAACCCACCCAATACCCCCTTAAAAAAAAAACTAACACTAACCCCTTGAAGATCACCTTACCGGGAGAAGTCTTCATCCAACCGGGCCGAAGTCCTCAATGAATCCGGCAGAAGTGGTCCTCCAGACGGGCAGAAGTCTTCATCCAAACGGCATCTTCTAGAATTCTATCAGCCAATCGGAATTGAAGGGACGCCATCTTGGATGACTTTACTTAAAGGTACCTTCATTCTTCAGTCGCCGTGGAAAGAAGAGGATGCTCCGCGTCGGATGTCTTGAAGATGGACCCGCTCCGCGCCGGATGGATAAAGATAGAAGATGCCGTCTGGATGAAGACTTCTGCCCATCTGGAGGACCACTTCTGCCCATCTGGAGGACCACTTCTGCTGGATTCTTTGAGGACTTCGGCCCGGTAAGGTGATCTTCAAGGGGTTAGTGTTTTTTTAAGGGGGTATTGGGTGGGTTTTAGAGTAGGGTTGTTTGTGTGGGTGGTGGGTTTTAATGTTGGGGGGGATTTACAGGTAAAAGAGCTGATTAAATTGGGGCAATGCCCCGCAAAAGGCCTTTTAAGGGTTATTTGTAATTTAGTGTAGGGTAGGGCTTTTTTATTTTGGGGGGCTTTTTTATTTTGTTAGGGGGATTAGATTAGGTGTAATTAGTTTAAAAACCTTGTAATTTGTTTATTATTTTCTGAAATTTAGTGGGGTTTTTTGTATTTTAGCTAATTTTATTTAATTGTATTTAATTGTATTTAATTTAGGGAATTAATTTAATTATAGTGTAGTGTTAGGTGTTATTGTAACTTAGGCTAGGTTTTATTTTACAGGTATTTATTTTAGCTAGGTAGTTTATTAAATAGTTAATAACTATTTAGTAACTATTCTACCTAGTTAAAGGGACACGCCCCTTTCTCACCTCCTTACCTGTGTGTATTGTTGTACCTGTATGAACTGACTGCTGGATTAAACATCCGATTTTATTTAGCAATACAAATATTGTGCTTCCTAGTTTGTTCTATTGTTTATCTCAAGGACGGCTTGGTCCTCACTTTGAGCATGCACCTTTCTGTTACACCACAAGCTCTCTGTATGACTGCAACGCTAACATTTTCACAGCACCAGAAGTCTTTACCCGGTTTCTGTAGGATTAACCCGGCTGGTCTGCCTGAAGCTACGCCTCCTACCACTACGTGAAAATAAATACAAACTTGCCTTTAATCCCTTAACAACCGAGGACGTGCAGGGTACGTCCTCTAAAAAAAGTCTCTTAATGACCAAGGACGTACCCTGCACGTCCTCGGTTTGGAAAGCAGCTGGAAGCGATCCTGATCACTTCCAGCTGCTTTCCGGTTATTGCAGGATGCCTCGATATCGAGGCATCCTGCAATAACAAATGTTACCCCTCCGGTGCAGAGAGAGAAACTCTGTGGCCCTCTCTGCACCAGACATCGATGGCCGCATTAGTTGGTGGGAGCTGAAGTGGGAGGCGGGTGGGCGGCCATCGATGAGGTCTAAGTGAGAGATGGGGCAGGGATCAGGGGTGGGATCGCCGGGGGCTCGCACTGGAGGAGGCGGGCGGGCACGTGCACGGGGAGGGAGCGGGTGGGAACCGCTACTCTACAGAAAAATTGTTTTTGAAAGTGGGAGAAAGGGGGGGGGGGGGTAAATATATATATAAAAAATAAATCTAAGGGATCTGGGAGCGGATGGGAGATTGGTCTTGAGGGGGGGAAGCTACACTACAGAAAAAAGGGAAAAAAATAAAAATAAACATTTTATTTGCAAACTGGGTACTGGCAGACAGCTGCCAGTACCCAAGATGGCCCCCAATAAGGCAGAGGGGAGGGTTAGAGAGCTGTTTTGGGGGGGATCAGGGAGGTTGGGGGCTTAGGGGGGATCCTAAACAACAGCATATGTAAATATGCTAAAAAAAAAAGATTTTTTTTAAAAAAAGATACCTTTTTTTAGTACTGGCAGTCTTTCTGCCAGTACTTAAGATGGCGGGGATAATTGTGGGGTGGGGGAGGGAATAGAGCTCTTTGGGAGGGATCAGGGGGTCTCTGGTGTGAGGTGGGAAGCTGATCTCTACACTAAAGCTAAAATTAACCCTTCAAGCTCCCTACAAGCTACCTAATTAACCCCTTCACTGCTGGACATAATTCATGTGTTCTGCGCAGTGGCATTTAGCGGCCTTCTAATTACCAAAAAGCAACACCAAAGCCATATATGTCTGCTATTCATGAACAAAGGGGATCCCAGAGAAGCATTTACAACTATTTGTGCCATAATTGCACAAAATGTTTGTAAATGATTTCAGTGAGAAACCTAAAATTTAACATTTTTTTTTATTTGATCGCATTTGGTGGTGAAATGGTGGCATGAAATATACCAAAATGGGACAAGATCAATACTTTTGGATGTCTTCTAAAAAAAAATATATACATGTCAATGGATATTCAGGGATCCATGACAGATATCAGTGTTCCAATGTAACTAGCGCTAATTTTGAAAAAAAGTGGTTTGGAAATAGCAAAGTGCTATTTGTATTTATGGCCCTATAACTTGCAAAAAAAGCAAAGAACATGTAAACATTGGGTATTTGTAAACTCAGGACAAAATTTAGAAACTATTTTGCATGGGTGTTTTTTGGTGGTTGTAGATATGTAACATATTTTGGGGGTCAAAGTTAGAAAAGTGTGTTTTTTTCCATTTTTTCCTCATATTTTATAATTTTTTTAATAGTAAATTATAAGATATGATGAAAATAATGGTATCTTTAGAAAGAAAAACTGTATATAATATGTGTGGGTACAGTAAATGAGTAAGAGGAAAATTACAGCTAAATACAAACATCGCAAAAATGTAAAAATTAGCCCTGGTCCCAAACGGACAGAAAATGGAAAAGTGCTGTGGTCATTAACCCCTTAATGACCACAGCACTTTTCCATTTTCTGTCCGTTTGGGACCAAGGCTATTTTTACATTTCTGCAGTGTTTGTGTTTAGCTGTAATTTTCCTCTTACTCATTTACTGTACCCACACATATTATATAGCGTTTTTTTCGCCATTAAATGGACTTTCTAAAGATACCATTATTTTCATCATATGTTATAATTTACTATAAAAAAATTATAAAATATGAGGAAAAAATTGATAAAACACACTTTTTCTAACTTTGACCCCCAAAATCTGTTACATATCTACAACCACCAAATAACACCGTGCTAAATAGTTTCTAAATTTTGTCCTGAGTTTAGAAATACCCAATGTTTACATGTTCTTTTTGTAAGTTATAGGGCCATAAATACAAGTAGCACTTTGCTATTTCCAAACCATTATTTTCCAAAATTAGCGCTAGTTACATTAGAACACTAATATCTTTCAGGAATCTCTGAATATCCATTGACATGTATATATTTTTTTTTAGTAGACATCCCAAAGTATTCATCTAGGCCCATTTTGGTATATTTCATGCCACCATTTCACCGCCAAATGCGATTAAATACAAAAAATCTTTTTTTACTAATTTTTTTTTTTATTCTTAATTTTTATTAGTTTTTTCTAAAACATCAGGGTACAAACAAAACCAACCGTAAACCACAATCTGGTGTACATACGATATATAATTCAATACAAATTAAATATTCCACGCTAATTCCATCTACTGGATATACTGGGCGAGTCTAATCTAGGGCAACTAGATTAGTTTGCACATAATACATTTTTGTTAAATATTCCAGTGTGTTAGGTGCTTGGAAAGTTCCCGGCACCTTTACTTTCCAGTAATCCAGTATAAGGATCAGACCACCACAAAAAAAAAAAAAAAAAAAAAAAAAAAAGGAAGAAGAAGAAGAGCTATTAGTTACCTTTTTCTCTCCCTCCCTCCCTCTCTCCCCCTCCACACCAGGCCCATGCTACCAAATACCCAAGAGAACTATTTCCGAGTTTTGAAATGGGCTTATCATAATATCTATTTCGTTTGGCGAGAAACTTTTAATAAATTTGGACCATTTATTAAAGAATGCGACAATCTCGCCCTCTGCATTTAAATCTGTAGCCAGTTGTTCTATTCTATATTGCTTTTTGAGATAGTTTTTGACTTCATTTACTGTGGGTATAAATCTTGATTTCCATTTTTTGAAAATCAAATTTCTTGCTGCAAGAAGTACAAGATTTAATAACTTGGCATCTCTAAAGTCCTCCTTGTTGTTAGTCAAAAAAATAATGTTTAACGAGGAGAGTTTAAGAGGTTTGATTTTTATCACTTTCACTAGCCAAAACTCTAGTTTATACCAGAATTGTTCTATTTTTGGGCAGGACCATATCATATGCAGTAAATCAGCCGCCAATAGACTACATTTTGGTCATTTCTTAAAATCAGCATTGTTCCACCTAAATGCTTTGTCTGGTGTATAGTAAATCTGATATATGAGTTTTGTATGGGACTCTCTCCATGTTTCAGATATCGTAGAGTTATGTAGTAGCGAAAAGGATTTCGCAATATGTGTGTCCTTATCTATACTCATAGATAGATAGTCTGACCATTTTTGAGCTAATTTTTCAACGTTACTAATACCCTTCTGTGAGTTCAGAAGGGCATACCATGGGGAGATGGAGACACGGCCCGCCTTAATCAGGGCCGGCCATGACTCCAACTTTCCCCATGACCACTTCCACTCAAACTGAGCAAGCAGCTGACATGTGTAGTGCCTGGCTTGAAGATAGGCAAAGAAATCTTTGTTGTTGAGATTAAATTCTTCTTTCAGTTCTTGAAAAGATTTAATAATTCCTGACTCTGTATGGTGAAGCTGTGCAACCTGACTAAGTCCTTGCTCTTGCCACTTTTTCAGGTGCAAATTTTTACTAATTTTTTCACAAACTTTTGGTTTCTCACTGAAATTATTTACAAACAGCTTGTGCAATTATGGCTTAAATGGTTGTAAATGCTTCTCTGGGATCCCCTTTGTTCAGAAATAGCAGACATATATGGCTTTGGCGTTGCTTTTTAGTAATTAGAAGGCTGCTAAATGCCACTGCGCACCACACGTGTATTATGCCCAGCAGTGAAGGGGTTAATTATGGAGCCTGTAGGGAGCTTTTAGGGATACTTTTAGCTTTAGTGTAGTGTAGTAGACAACCCCAAGTATTGATCTAGGCCAATTTTGGTATATTTCATGCCACCATTTCACCGCCAAATGCGATTAAATAAAAAAAAAACTTAAATTTTTCACAATTTTAGGTTTCTCACTGAAATCATTTACAAACAGCTTGTGCAATTATGGCACAAATGGTTGTAAATGCTTCTCTGGTATCCCCTTTGTTCAGAAAAAGCAGACATATATGGCTTTGGCGTTGCTTTTTGGTAATTAGAAGGCCGCCAAATGCCGCTGCATTTCACACGTGTATTATGGCTAGCAGTGAAGGGGTTAATTATGTAGCTTGCAGGGTTAATTTTAGCTTTAGTGTAGAGCTCAGCCTCCCACCTGAAACATGAGACCCCCTGATCCCTCCCAAACAGCTCTCTTCCCTCCCCCACCCTACAATTGTCCCCGCCATCTTAAGTACTGGCAGAAACTCTGCCAGTACTAAAATAAAAGCTATACTTGGGCTTTTTTTTGTTTTTTTTTGGCATATTTACATATGCTGCTGTGTAGGATCCCCCTTAGTCCCCAACCTCACTGATCCCCCACCAAACAGCTCTCTAACCCTCCCCCTCTGCCTAAATGGGCCCATCTTGGGTACTGGCAGCTGTCTGCCAGTACCAAGTTTAGTAACAAATGTGCCTTTTTTTTTTTTTTTTTTTTTTAAATGCCCTTTTCTGTAGTGTAGCTTTCCCCCCCCCCCCCACACCAACCCCCCACCCCTTCCAGATCCCTTAGCTGTTATTTATAACTTTAAAACCTTTTTTTTTTTAGCTTTTACCAGCTTTATTTTTCTGTAGTGTAGCAGTTCCATCCCGCTCCCGCACGCGCGCGCTCCCGACTGTTCTGCCCCCGATCCCGCCCCCCTTCCCTCCACTCGGCACATCGATGGCCGCCCACCCGCCTCCCAGACTTGCTCCCACCAACGATACTGGCCACCGATGCCCGGTGCAGAGAGGGCCACAGAGTGGCTCTCTCTGCATCGGATGGCCAAGGGGGGTTATTGCAGGATGCCTCGATATCACTGCAATAACTGGAAAGCAGCTGGAAGCGAGCAGGATCGCTTCCAGCTGCTTTCCAGACCAAGGACGTACGCCACACGTCCTCGGTCATTAACTGTATTTTTTTTGAGGACGTGTGGCGTACATCCTTGGTCATTAAGGAGTTAAGGGGTTAAAATAAAAATAAACCCTAAACTAGATACAATGTAATTATTAGTTATATTGTAGCTATCTTAAAGTTTATTTTATAGGTAAGTATTTAGTTTTAAATAGGAATAATTTAGTTAATTATAGTAATTTTATTTAGATTTATTTAAATTATATTTGTTAGGGGGGGTTAGGGTTAGACTTAGATTTAGGGATTCATATGTTTATTATAGTGGCGGCCACATTGGGGGCGGCACATTAGGGGTTAATAAGTGTAGGTAGGTGGCGGCGAGAGTGGGGGCAGCAGATTAGGGGTTAATAAATATAATGTAGGTGTCGGCGATGTTGGGGGCAGCATATTAGGGGTTCATAAGTATAATGTAGGTGGCGGCGGTGTCCGGAGAGGCAGATTAGGGGTTAATGATATAATGCAGGTGTCAACGATGTCGGGGGCAGCAGATTAGGGGTTAATAAGTGTAATATTAGGGGTGTTTAGACTCGGGGTTCATGTTAGGGTGTTAGGTGTAGACATAAATTTTATTTCCCCATAGGAATCAATGGGGCTGCGTTACTGAGTTTTACGCTGCTTTTTTGCAGGTGTTAGACTTTTTTTCAGCCGGCTCTCCCTGTTGATTCCTATGGGGAAATCGTGCACGAGCACATTACACCAGCTCACCTCTAATGTAAGCAGCGCTTGTATTGGAGTGCGGTAATGAGCAAAATTTTGCTCAACGCTCACTTCTTGTCTGGTTTGTCAAAACCTGTAATACCAGCGCTGTCTGTAAGTGAGCCGTGAGAATAAAGTGCTCGTTAGCGCCGCACCCCTCATAACGCAAAACTCGAAATCTTGCCGATAGTTTACTTGCTGCTCCTTATTTCCTCATGACAACACATAAGCCTCTCCTGCTTACTAGAGGTACCACCATGATCTGCTACCATGTTCTCCACAGGCAAGCCAAGCACCCTGCCTGAAGGGCACTACATTAATAAGTAAGTTAAAGCGCATTATTATTGCAACTAACGAATTAAACTCCATCTAAAATATCGCTAACATTCCCGATCTGTTTATACAAAGGGGAAAGTTTACCATCACTTTAATCCCAATTTGTGTTTATTATGCACATAAAAGGGCATCAGTTAAACATGTTAAAAATATTTGACCCCATAGTGTCCACATAATTAGGATAACTGCACTAAAAGTATTTTTTTAACGTGGGCACATTAGTGCGGGTATTCCAAGTTGAAAGTAAAAAGTTAGCTCAAGAGCGAAACCCGATGCGCACTCACTTCAGGACTTTGCATCCGTGTAACCTCTTTTTCCCATAGACTAAACCTGAAGGTAGTAATGCATAGTTTACGTTCCAATGTTCTTTACATAGAAGAACATGTTCTTTTGATTTTAAAATATTTATTTCTATAAATATGATTCTTTTTTAAATATATATATCTATAAATATATCAAAATAACAAGAGTATTGCATTGAGCAATGATACTTTTTTTATTGGACTAACTATACATTTATAAGTTGACAAGCTTTCGGAAGTGTTCCTTCCTTTATCAAGTCTAAAGCAATACTGCAAAGTAAGCTAGTCCAATAAAAAAGTATCATTGCTCAATGCATTACTCTTGTTATTTTGATATCTAAATCTCTGGACTAACACGGCTACTCCAATCAACATATAAATATATCTGAATATATACAGGTTTAGATGTACTGTATATACAGATATGTATATAAATATATATATATTAGAAACATGTTTTTCTAAGTGAAGAATATAGGAATGTAAAATAGTTAAAGTAAAAACACAGTAAAACATATTAAAAATATTAAAATTGGTTAAAAAATATTTTTCATGTTTAACCCCTTAAGTACCAGGAATTTCAGAGAAAAAAACTTTCCCATAAGACCGGTGAAGTTTTAGCATTTTTGTTACCTATGAAAATATCAAGTTAAATTTTTTTTTAAACTTTTTTACAAACTTTGGGATTCACACTGAAATTATTTACACACAACTACTGCAGTCATAAAACAAATGGTTGTATAGCTTCCCTGGGATCCCCTTTGTTCAGAAATCACATACATGCATGGCTTTGCCATTGCTTTTTAGTTATTAGAAGGCTGCTAATTGCAGATGCGCACAACCCTTCTGAAATTCCTGGCAGTGAAGAGGTTAATCAGGAAGCCTGTAAGGTTAAGTTTAGCTGTATTGTAGAAATTAACGCCTAGATTTAGAGTTCTGCGTTAGCCGTCAAAAGCAGCGTTAAGGGGTCCTAAGGCTGCTTTTTACCGCCCGCTGGTATTAAGAGTCAGACAGGAAAGGGTCTAACGCTCACTTTCCAGCCGCAACTTTTCCATACCGCAGATCCCCTTACGTCAATTGCGTATCCTATCTTTTCAATGGGATCTTCCTAACGCCGGTATTTAGAGTCTTGGCTGAAGTGAGCGTTAGAACTCTAACGACAAAACTCCAGCCACAGAAAAAAATCAGGAGTTAAGAGCTTTATGGGATAACGACGGTTTATAAAACTCTTAACTACAGTGCTCTAAAGTATACTAACACCCATAAACTACCTATGTACCCCTAAACCGAGGCCCCCCCCACATCGCCGCCACTCTAATAATTTTTTTTAACCCCTAATCTGCCGACCGCACACCGCCGCCACATACATTATCCCTATGTACCCCTAATCTGCTGCCCCTAACATCGCCGACACCTACATAATATTTTTTAACCCCTAATCTGACCCCCCAACGTCGCCGCTACCTTACCTACACTTATAAATCCCTAATCTGCCGACCGGACCTCTCCGCCACTATAATAAATGTATTAACCCCTAAACCGCCACACTCCCGCCTCAAAAACCCTATAATAAATAGTATTAAACCCTACTGAGGCCAAGCCTGAAGAGCCTTGAATATCGCTCTTAGTTCCAGAATATTTAATGGAAGGAGAAACTCCTCCTGAGTCCACGATCCCTGAGCCTTCAGGGAGTTCCAGACTGCACCCCAACCTAGAAGGCTGGCATCTGTCGTAACAATTGTCCAATCTGGCCTGCGAAAGGTCATACCTTTGGACAGATGGACCCGAGATAGCCACCAGAGAAGAGAATCCCTGGTCTCTTGGTCCAGATTCAGTTGAGGGGACAAATCTGTGTAATCCCCGCTCCACTGACTGAGCATGCATAGTTGCAGCGGTCTGAGATGTAAGCGTGCAAACGGCACTATGTCCATTGCCGCTACCATTAAGCCGATTACTTCCATACACTGAACCACCGAAGGGCGCGGAATGGAATGAAGAACCCGGCAGGAATTTAGAAGCTTTGATAACCTGGACTCCGTCAGGTGAATTTTCATTTCTACAGAATCTATCAGAGTCCCTAGAAAGGAAACTCTTGTGAGTGGGGATAGAGAACTCTTTTCCTCGTTCACTTTCCACCCATGCGACCACAGAAATGCCAGTACTACGTCCGTATGAGACTTGGCAATTTGGAAGTTTGACGCCTGTATCAGGATGTAGTCTAAATAAGGGGCTACTGCTATGCCCCGCGGCCTTAGGACCGCCATAAGTGACCCTAGAACCTTTGTAAAGATTCTTGGGGCTGTAGCTAATCCCAAGGGAAGAGCTACAACTGGTAATGCCTGTCTTAAAAGGCAAACCTGAGAAACCGATGATGGTCTTTGTGTATCGGAATGTGAAGATAAGCATCCTTTAGATCCACTGTAGTCATATATTGACCCTCCTGGATCAGTGGTAGGATGGTACGAATAGTTTCCATCTTGAACGACGGAACTTTGAGGAATTTGTTTAAGATCTTTAGATCCAAAATTGGTCTGAAGGTTCCCTCTTTTTTGGGAACCACAAACAGATTTGAGTAAAAACCCTGTCCCTGTTCCTCCTTTGGAACTGGATGGATCACTCCCATAACTAGGAGGACTCGTACACAGTGTAAGAATGCCTCTCTCTTTATCTGGTGTGCAGATAATTGTGAAAGGTGAAATCTCCCTTTTGGGGGGGAAGCTTTGAAGTCCAGAAGATATCCCTGGGATATAATTTCCAACGCCCAGGGATCCTGAACATCTCTTGCCCACGCCTGGGCAAAGAGTGAAAGTCTGCCCCCTACTAGATCCGTTCCCGGATAGGGGGCCGTTCCTTAATGCTGTCTTAGAGGCAGCAGCAGGCTTTTTTACCTGCTTACCTTTTTTCCACGTCTTGGATTGAGCAAAAGTTCCCTCTTGTTTATTATTAGAGGAAGTTGATGCCGCACCTGCCTTGAAGTTTTGAAAGGCACGAAAATTAGACTGTTGGCCCTAGATTTCCTGAGGAAGGGCATGACCTTTTCCTCCAGTGATATCAGCAATAATCTCCTTCAACCAGGCCCGAATAGGGTCTGCCCCTTGAAGGGAATGTTAAGTAGCTTAGATTTTGAAGTCACGTCAGCTGACCATGATCTAAGCCATGGCGCTCTGCGCGCCTGTATAGCAAAACCAGAATTCTTAGCCGTTAGTTTAGTCAAATGAACAATGGCATAAGAATAAAAGAATTGGCTAGCTTAAGTGCTCTAAGTTTGCCAAGTATGTCATCCAATGGAGTCGCTACCTGTAAAGCCTCTTCCAGAGACTCAAACCAGTACGCCGCAGCAGCAGTGACAGGGGCAATGCATGCAAGGGGCTGTAGGATAAAACCTTGTTGAATAAATATTTTCTTAAGGTAACCTCTAATTTTTTATCCATTGGATCTAAAAAAAAAAACACAACTGTCCTTGACAGGGATAGTAGTACGCTTTACTAGAGTAGAAACTGCTCCCTCCACCTTAGGGACTGTCTGCCATAAGTCCCATGTGGTGGCGTCTATTGGAAACATTTTTCTAAAAATAGGAGGGGAAGAGAACGACACACCTGGTCTATCCCATTCCTTATTAATAATTTCTGTAAACCTTTTAGGTATTTGGAAAAACATCAGTACACACCGGCACTGCAAAGTATTTATCCAGTCTACACAATTTCTCTGGCACTGCAATGGTATCACAGTCATTCAGAGCAGCTAAAACCTCCCTAAGCAACACGCAGAGGTGTTCAAGCTTAAATTTAAATGTATAAATATTAGAATCAGGTATCTTTCCTGAGTCATTAACATCACCCACTGACTGAAGCTCTCTTTCCTCAGCTTCTGCATATTGTGAGGCAGTATCAGACATGGTTCTTAAAGCGTCAGTATGCTCTGCATTTTGTCTCACCCCAGAGCTATCTCGCTTACCTCTAAGTTCAGGTAGTCTGGCTAATACCGCTGACAGTGTATTATCCATGACTGCCGCCATGTCTTGTAAAGTAAACGCTATGGGCGCCCCAGATGTACTTGGCGCCATTTGAGCGTGAGTCCCTTAAGCGGGAGTCAAAGGGTCTGACACGTGGGGAAAGTTAGTTGGCATAACTTCCCCCTCGTCAGATTCCTCTGGTGATACATTTTTTAAAGACAGAAAATGATCTTTATTGCATAAAATGAAATCAGTACATTTGGTACACATTCTAAGAGGGGGTTCCACCATGGCTTTTAAACATAATAAACAAGGAGTTTCTTCTATGTCAAACATGTTTATACAGAATAGCAATGAGACTAGCAAGCTTGGAAAATACTTTAAATCAAGTTAACAAGCAAATATAAAAAACGGTACTGTTCCTTTAAGAGAAACAAATTTTGTCAGAATTTGAAAAACAGAGAAAAAATGCAGTAAATCAAACGAAATTTTTACAGTGTGTATAATAGGCTAACAGAGCATTGCACCCACTTGCAAATGGATGATTAACCCCTTAGTTCAAAAAACGGATCAAAAAAACGAAATAGATGTTTTTTAACAGTCACAACCAACTGCCACAGCAAGCTGTGGCCCTACCTTCCCCAATAAACGACTTTGGAAAGCCTTTGGGCCCTTTAGAGATGTCCTATAGCATTCAGAGGGCCTTTGAGGGAAGCTGGATGTCACAGTTTGTAATTTTAACTGCACCAACTGTAACTTTTATACTACAACAGTGGAAATTGTTTCTAGTCAAAATTTAAGCCAGCCATGTGGAAAAAACTAGGCCCCAATAAAGTTTTATCACCAAAGCATATATAAAAACGATTAAACATGCTAGCAAACGTTTTATATTGTAAATATCATAAGGGTATTACCCCTGGGAGTAAGCATGATACCAGTCGTTATTAAATCACTGTATTCAGGCTTAACTTACATTAATCCGGTATCAGCAGCAATTTCTAGTGTTTTCCATCTCTAGAAAAAATTATAACTGCACATACCTGATAGCAGAATAAACTGCACGCCATTCTCTCGCTGAAGTTACCTCATCTGTGTAATCCCCTCAGACATATGTGAGAACAGCAATGGATCTTAGTTACAACCTGCTAAGATCATAGAAACCTCAGGCAGATTCTTCTTCTATTTACTGCCTGAGATAAAATAGCACAACTCCGGTACTATTTAAAAATAACAAACTTTTGATTGAAGAAAATAAACTAGCTATATTTAACCACTCTCTCCTACAACGTCCTTGCTAGTTGAGAGTTGCAAGAGAATGACTGGCTATGACAGTTAGGGGAGGAGCTATATTACAGCTCTGCTGTGGGTGTCCTCTTGCAACTTCCTGTTGGGAATGAGAATATCCCACAAGTAATGGATGATCCGTGGACTGGATACACCTTACAAGAATAATTATATTGTAGCTATTTTAGGATTTATATTTATTTTACAGGCAACTTTGTATTTATTTTAACTAGGTACAATAGCTATTAAATAGTTATTTACTATTTAATAGCTACCTAGTTAAAATAATAACAAAATTACCTGTAAAATAAATCCTAACCTAAGTTACAATTAAACCTAACACTACACTATCAATAAATAAATTAACTAAACTACCTACAATTACCTACAATTAAATCAACTAAACTAAATTACAAAAAAACCCCACTAAATTACAAAAAATAAAAAAAGATTACAAGAATTTTAAACTAATTACACCTACTCTAAGCCCCCTAAAAAAAATAACAAAGCCCCCAAAATAAAAAAAATGCCCTACCCTATTCTAAAATAAAAAGTTAACAACTCTATTACCTTATCAGCCCTTAAAAGGGCTTTTTGCGGTGCATGCCCCAAAGAAATCAGCTCTTTTGCTCAATACCCCCCCAACATTACAACCCACCACCCACATACCCCTAATCTAACCCACCCAAACCCCCCTTAAAAAACCTAACACTAAGCCCCTGAAGATCTCCCTACCTTGTATTCACCCAGCCGGGTATCACCGATCCGTCCAGAAGAGGTCCTCCAGATGGTCCGAAGTCTTCATCCTATCTGGCCAGAAGAGGTCCTCCAGAGGCTCGGAAGCCTTCATCCAGACGGCATCTTCTATCTTCTTCCATCCAGAGCGGAGCGGGTCCATCTTGAAGCAGCTGGCACGGATCCATCCTCTTCTAACGACGTCCTAAGTCCGAATGAAGGTTCCTTTAAATTATGTCATCCAAGATGGCGTCCCTCGAATTCCGATTGGCTGATAGGATTCTATCAGCCAATCGGAATTAAGGTAGGAAAAATCTGATTGGCTGATTGAAACAGCCAATCAGATTCAAGTTCAATCGGATTTTCTGATCCAATCAGATTGAGCTCGCATTCTATTGGCTTTGTTATTTTTTTTAGGGGGCTTAGAGTAGGTGTAATTAGTTTAAAATTCTTGTAATCTTTTTTTATTTTTTGTAATTTAGTGTTTGTTTTTTTTGTAATTTAGTTTAGTTGATTTAATTGTAGGTAATTGTAGGTAGTTTAGTTAATTTATTTATTGATAGTGTAGTGTTAGGTTTAATTGTAACTTAGGTTAGGATTTATTTTACAGGTAATTTTGTTATTATTTTAACTAGGTAGCTATTGTACCTAGTTAAAATAAATACAAAGTTGCCTGTAAAATAAATATAAATCCTAAAATAGCTACAATATAATTATTCATTATATTGTAGCTATATTAGGATTTATTTTACAGGTAAGTATTTAGCTTTAAATAGGAATAATTTATTTAATAAGATTTAATTTATTTCGTTAGATAAAAATTATATTTAACTTAGGGGGGTGTTAGTGTTAGGGTTAGACTTAGCTTTAGGGGTTAATACATTTATTAGAGTAGCGGCGAGGTCCGGTCGGCAGATTAGGGGTTAATACTTGAAGTTAGGTGTCAAAGATGTTAGGGAGGGCAGATTAGGGGTTAATACTATTTATTATAGGGTTTTT
This sequence comes from Bombina bombina, assembly GCF_027579735.1. Taxonomy (NCBI): domain Eukaryota; kingdom Metazoa; phylum Chordata; class Amphibia; order Anura; family Bombinatoridae; genus Bombina; species Bombina bombina. The sequence continues at coordinate 1,013,615,422 of NC_069499.1, read as the reverse complement.
GAGGCAGGAGTGCGGCGGTTTAGGGGTTAATACATTTATTATAGTGGCGGCGAAGTCCGGTCGTCAGATTAGGGGTTAATAAGTGTAGGTAAGGTAGCGGCGACATTGGGGGGGCAGATTAGGGGTTGCTAATTATAATGTAGGTGTCGGTGACGTTGGGGACAGCAGATTAGGGGTTCATAGGGATAATGTAGGTTGTGGCGGTGTCCGGAGCAGCAGATTAGGGGTTAATTGTATAATGCAGGTGTCAGCGATAGCGGGGGCTGCAGATTAGGGGTTAATAAGTATAAGGTTAGGGGTGTTAAAACTCGGGGTACATGTTAGGGTGTTAGGTGCAGACTTAGGAAGTGTTTCCCCATAGGAAACAATGGGTCTGTGTTAGGAGCTTAACGCTGCTTTTTTGCAGGTGTTAGGTTTTTTTGCAGCTCAAACTGCCCCATTGTTTCCTATGGGGAAATCGTGCACGAGCACGTTTTTCAAGCTGGCCGCTACCGTAAGCAACGCTGGTATTGAGAGTTGAAGTGGCGGTAAATTGTGCTCTACGCTCCCTTTTTGGAGCCTAACACAGCCCTTCAGAGAACTCTAAATACCAGCGTTATTTAAAAGGTGCGGGGGGGAAAAACACGCATAGCTAACGCACCTCTTTGGCCGAAAAACTCTAAATCTAGCCGTAAGTAAGGGCAAATGTGGCTAAATTGAAATTCGAATGGTAGAACAAAAATATTTCTTTGGATATATTCGTTTTACACAATTGAATATTGAAAATTCTTTAAAATTCGAAAATTGAATGTCATTTTTGATCTTTGAATATTGCTCTCAATTTCAAATTTTGCTTTCGAATCGAATGTTGCTTTTGAATTCGAATGTTACTTTCTATTTTGAATGTTCCTAATAGTCATAATACTTCAAATATACATATTCGAATTTTGAATGTGTATATTCGATTTATTATGAACATTCAAAATCAAAATGGATTTGCATTATTTTGAATAAGCTTCTTAAAATTCGATTTTACATTAGAAAATAAACATAAAATTTGAATATTCTAACGAATATTACCAAATGTTAATTAAAATTTGAATACTAATATTCGAAATTAGAATATTAGATAAACATTCAAAATTCAATTCGAAAGGAGGGGTGTATAAAAATGTATATTTTACATTTCTAATGTTGCAAAATATTCACCTATCCCTAGTAGAGATTACGCTCCCATTTGACACCTCCCACCCCCTGATCCCTCCCAAACAGTTATCTTCCCTCCCTCACCCCCACTGGTCACCACCATCTTAGGTACTCTCAGACAGTCTGTCAATATGAAGTTTTAGGACATTTTTCAAATTAAAGGGATACTAAACCCAAAATGTTTCTTTCATGATTCAGATAGAGCATATACTTTTAACCAACTTTCTAATTTACTACTATTATCAATTTTTCTTCATTCTCTTGCTATCTTTATTTGAAAAGGAAGGCATCTAAGCTAAGGAGCCAGCCAATTTTGGTTCAGTACCCTGGACAGAACTTGTTAATTGGTGCTGTCCAATCAGCAAGGACAACCCAGGTTGTGAACCAAAAATGGGCCAGCTTCTAAACATACATTATTGCTTTTCAAATAAGTATAGAAAGAGAATGAAGAAAAATTGATAATAGGAGTAAATTAGAAAGTTGCTTAAAATTGCATGATCTATCTGAGTCATGAAAGAAAGAAAATTGAGTTCAGTGTCTCTTTAATTAAATATTTTTTTATTTTGAAGTGTAGGAACCCTCTTACCCTCCCAACTTCCTGATCCCTCCCAAACAGCTCTCTAACCCTCTCCCCTCTAACAAGTGCTCACCATCTTAGGTACTGGCAGCTGTCTGACAATACCCTGTTTGTTTGTATACAGGGAGTGCAGAATTATTAGGCAAATGAGTATTTTGACCACATCATCCTCTTTATGCATGTTGTCTTACTCCAAGCTGTATAGGCTCGAAAGCCTACTACCAATTAAGCATATTAGGTGATGTGCATCTCTGTAATGAGAAGGGGTGTGGTCTAATGACATCAACACCCTATATCAGGTGTGCATAATTATTAGGCAACTTCCTTTCCTTTGGCAAAATGGGTCAAAAGAAGGACTTGACAGGCTCAGAAAAGTCAAAAATAGTGAGATATCTTGCAGAGGGATGCAGCACTCTTAAAATTGCAAAGCTTCTGAAGCGTGATCATCGAACAATCAAGCGTTTCATTCAAAATAGACTGATTTTTCTAAGGTTTTATGGACTGATGACATGAGAGTGAGTCTTGATGGGCCAGATGGATAGGCCCGTGGCTGGATTGGTAAAGGGCAGAGAGCTCCAGTCCGACTCAGACGCCAGCAAGTTGGAGGTGGAGTACTGGTTTGGGCTGGTATCATCAAAGATGAGCTTGTGGGGCCTTTTCGGGTTGAGGATGGAGTCAAGCTCAACTCCCAGTCCTACTGCCAGTTTCTGGAAGACACCTTCTTCAAGCAGTGGTACAGGAAGAAGTCTGCATCCTTCAAGAAAAACATGATTTTCATGCAGGACAATGCTCCATCACACGCGTCCAAGTACTCCACAGCGTGGCTGGCAAGAAAGGGTTTAAAAGAAGAAAATCTAATGACATGGCCTCCTTGTTCACCTGATCTGAACCCCATTGAGAACCTGTGGTCCATCATCAAATGTGAGATTTACAAGGAGGGAAAACAGTACACCTCTCTGAACAGTGTCTGGGAGGCTGTGGTTGCTGCTGCACGCAATGTTGATGGTGAACAGATCAAAACACTGACAGAATCCATGGATGGCAGGCTTTTGAGTGTCCTTGCAAAGAAAGGTGGCTATATTGGTCACTGATTTGTTTTTGTTTTGTTTTTGAATGTCAGAAATGTATATTTGTGAATGTTGAGATGTTATATTGGTTTCACTGGTAAAAATAAATAATTGAAATGGGTATATATTTGTTTTTTGTTAAGTTGCCTAATAATTATGCACAGTAATAGTCACCTGCACACACAGATATCCCCCTAAACTAGCTATAACTAAAAACAAACTAAAAACTACTTCCAAAACTATTCAGCTTTGATATTAATGAGTTTTTTGGGTTCATTGAGAACATGGTTGTTGTTCAATAATAAAATTAATCCTCAAAAATACAACTTGCCTAATAATTCTGCACTCCCTGTATATTTATGTATGATATATTTATTTATTTATTAAAATATTTTTTTTTCTATTGTGTAGCACCCCCCCCCCAACCTCCCCCCTCCAAGCGATCATTCTCAAGGGCTCCCCTCTCACCTTTAATTTTCTGTGGGTAGTGGATCCTTCCTCTGTAATTGTAATTGTTTTTTTTTTTTTATGTATTTATGTTGTGCTTGTTGCAACTTTTTTAACCCTTACACTTTATACAAGGTCTTCACTCACGTTAACCCGATGAGCGCAGTTAGTGTGTTCATGATTTTGTTTATCGCCTCCAGTAATCTAGCCCAGTGTCTTTTACACCTATTTACATAGCTTCATTAAACTTACACTTTTCCAGTAAAATAAAACTGTTTACAACGCAACACATACAACTATTTAGTCAGCAACAACAACAATTTTCCACCACCTAGTAAGGATTACTAAATGTCGTTTGTAAGGAGAACATGTCATTCAGTTTGTGAACTTTCTTACAGCAATCTTAACCGTGGTACCCAAAGAGCAACCTCTGGTCGTGGCACAGCTCAATAAAAAGAGCACGTCCGGTCAGTGTGTTTGAAGTGGCTAAGCAGACCTCTGCTATCATATAGCTGCGTTGCCATTCTGCTCTGGAGATCTGATGCTAGGGCAACACATCACCGCGCTCCTCCTCCCAGCTCCAAGGGTCAATCAACAGAGACTTCTGGCGCACGTGGTCTCTATCCTGGCCAATCATAATCCACAACAGGTTAAGCTTGAATCTATACCAGCGATAGCAGTAAAACCAAAGTAATATCCAGAAATAGACCTGATTCGGGGGCTGGGGGGGTAGAAAAGGAAGTATCTCAGGAAAGAAAGGGACTTCTTATGATCCCAATGATGAGATATCAGCAAAAAAGGAAGTAAAGGAAATCCTGAAACTTCCGTAGTGTATGCGTAAAACCAGCTTTATTTGATACAAGTTAAAACGAGCACACAGAGAATAGTGAGTGCTGACTGGTCTTATGCGTTTCGGCTAGTGCTGTAGTCATAGATCTTAGTTTATGACTACGGCACAAGCCGAAACGCGTAAGACCAGCCAGCACTCACTGTACTCTGTGTGCTCATTTTAACTTGTATCAAATAAAGCTGGTTTTACTTATACACTACGGAAGTTTCCAGGATTTCCTTTCCTTCCTTGTTTGCAACTATTTACTCACTAAGCACACTAGATGACTTTCAGTTGGTGGTGTTAATTGTTTTCAGCTATGTGTTAGCCGTTAAAATGTCTGCCAATTAAAATAGCACCAACTGAATAGTGTCCAACCCTGTCAGATTTCTGTTTTACTTCAATTCAAGTCTATGGGAGATAAAAATAATAATTTGCTCACAGTTTACAGAGTCATAGAGCCATAGAGTTACAGTTAAAATAAAAGGCTGCATTTTTTTATTAATGTACAAACATTACGTCACAAATGAGAGTCCACTAACGCTTTACCTGACGCATTTCGTGTGTGTAATGCACACTTTCTCAGAAATGATCTTTAGCTTCATTTTTGTACTTCAATTATCTTAAAGGAAAGGGATAGCTCACTGCCCTATATAAACTGCTTTGAGTTTTTTGTTCTATCTATATGTCTGTATACAGCAATTGAATTTTGGAGACAACTCGTCTCTTTGGATTGTTTTATCTATGCACAGTACAACAGCATACTTAGGACTTGTCGACCAGAACATTGCTAATGTAGTCTTTTGGAGTAGGTGAGATGATCCCCTCCCAGTCTGCAAAGAATTGAACCAGAGTAGTGGAGGTTTTCTACATGGCACTTAAAGGGATAGAAGGGTCAAATTTCACATGTGCATGGGTGCATTTCAATTTCAAATAGAAGCATTTTTACAATATACTTCCATTAGCAAAAACATTATTACTGTTGTTTTTTTAGCAGCATACACATATACTGTGAAGGATTGTGCACCAGTATTCACACAGCACACCTTCTCAGAGAGTCAGCAGTGGTTTTTATTACACATATTAAGTCTTTACAGACACAATACACACCACCCCCAGCTTGCTTAAAGGGACAGTATACACCAATTTTCATATAACTGCATGTAATAGACACTACTATAAATAATAATATGGACAGATACTGATCTAACAATCCAATATAAAACATTTTAAAAACTTACTTAGCAGCTCCAAGTTTAGCACTGTTGTTGAGGTTAGCTGGAACACCCAGTGAAAGGGGCAGGGAGCAAACTCTCTACCCCCCCCCCCCCCAACCTTCCCTGCATATGAAAAGACAGATAAGACAAACAGGAGCCAGCAGGAGTCTGTAAACGCATGTATACATCTGACACTTTGGGGCTTGGTTAGGAGTCTGAAAATCAGCACAACATTATTAAAAAATAAGCAAAACTATACATTGTTACAAAAAAACTCCCAGATGGGCAATATAAATGGATTATCTACAAAATATTTATCCTAAGAAAAATCTAGTGCACAATGTCCCTTTAACTTGAATACTGTTGCACTGTCCCTCACAGCATATATGTGCTAGTAAAAACAGGAATGATTTTTAGAAACTATTTTGCTAATGGAAGTATATTGCAAAAATGTTTTTATTTAAAATGTAAACGCACCCGTGCACATTTCAGTTTTGACCTTTATATCCCTTTAAATGACCAATAATTTACTATGGTTCTCTTCCTCATTATGGCAGAAAACTGAACTGGTGAGGTGAGAGCCCCCACTTGAACAAACATGGAGGTGTTTCACATAGGAAAGTAGCCCAGCCATTACTTGCTTTAGGAGTTGTCTTACATAATTTGCTCAGTCATTTAGTGATTTGTATACACAGCGGTTGCAATTTGTAGTATCTCACAGTTTATACAGAGCTAATTAATGTCTTTCAGCTTGTCATATGTGGTCATTTATGGTCTCAATTCTTCAACTGCCTCTACTAGGTGAAAACTGTTAAAATGCCCTTTACAACTGGTAATTCAAAATGTTAAACACATTTAAACATGTAAAGCACACATAATACATTAAATACTGAACTATTATATATTAAAATGATAATTTATAACAATTTAAATGCATGTTATCAAATTGTACACAGACTTTTTATATGTTCATTTCTACAGCACCAGTCCCTACTGAACATGTTAAAGAATACACTATGTATATGTTTATGAGTTTGTGAGCTGTCACATGAGCTGCAAATTGAATTACATTTTGATATTTCTCAATTTTTTTTTTTTTAAATAAATAATACAATTTAGAGTAAGCGTTATTGCATTGACTTTTTTTCCATACATTTGTTGGTTATGCAATTGTACTGTATTTAATGGGCCTTTAACTATAGAATGACCCTTACTCATGAAAATTATAAAATAACCCTTATGCATAAATGGTAGATGGTTTGGTTTTAAATTTGTTACATATTATTATATAGTTTTTATGTGTTTTATATTATTCTAAACAAAGCCATTGCAAATTCTAGAGAAATGGACGCTACTTAGAGGTAATTATAACTTAATTGTGATTATGGTCCTTGAAAAGATGAATTACTCAACTTTGTTTTTTCAGCCCAAGATAAGGAAAAGGGGAAAATAGCTTCAAGGACACAGCATGACTTGTGAGTAAGAGGCTTCAAGGTTTCAGAGCATTATCTGTTTATAGACACTTCAAATGACAACAGATTGTGGTGTTTTTGTTTAGACATCTGATCAAGACCAAATCTGTAAAGAATAAAGCCAAGAAGAAAGACTGCTATTCTTATTGTGTTTTCTTACTAAAATTCCAGTGCAAAGACCAAGGGGGCTTTCTATATCAGAGATCGCGCTCCTATTGCGCAACACTCTGGGCTACCACTATAATGTATGGTTTCAATACTGATATATATTATGTAGGTATAAAATAAGATTGATTGTTTCTTTCACTGGACATGAAACTCAAACATTTTCTTTCATGATTCAGATAGAACAACTTTCTAATTTACTTCTATTATCACATTTTTCTTGGTAACTTTTAATGGAAAAACAGGGATGTAAGCTCAGGAGCGTGCACATGTCTGGAGCACTATATGGCAGTGTTTTGCAAGAATGTTATCTATTTGCAAGAGCACTAAATAGCAGCACTATTTCCTGCTATGTAGTGCTCCAGATGCCTACCTAGGTACCTTTCAACAAAGAATACCATGGGAAAGGGAATGAAGCACATTTGATAAAATAAGTAAATTGGAAATGTTTTCTTAAAATTGTATGTTCTGTCTGAATCACAAAAGAAAACTTTTGGGTTTCACATCCCTTTAAGGTCCCTTTAAAGGGACATTAAATAAACACTGAATTATGCATAAGTGCATTTCAGCTTTCGATTAAAGCAGATTAGGAAAATACTTGTATTAGTAAAACTGCTTTTAGTTAAAGATCTTACTGATCCAGGGCATATGTACATATGCTGCAGTGTCCTTTGACCCTGCATTAAAAAATATGTCTGATCAGAGAGCCGGTGGTTTGGTGTATCATGTCAGAGACTCAGTTTTGCACAATAAATCCCACTGCCGGGTCCCTAAGCAAGTGTGGTACACTTGAGCGGGGTGCATACAACATATGGATGTAGGTATATGCCACCCAACCAATAATACATTTTTCTAGAAGCATTTTTGTTTATACAAGTAGATTGCGAAAAATGTTTTTATAGAAATGCATTTATTAATTTCAAATTTGGCTATGTGCTTTTTAAAATAAACAAAAATATACTATGGACACACACACATACACATACACACACATATATATATATATATATATACACATATATACATACATATATAAACAAAAGATTATTCCCATTGTAGGCACATACTCTCAAGATTTTGCAACCCCTGCTCTATTTGCTTCCTAATCACACAACACTAAAAGAGCAAATTGTCTTTACATATTGGTCAGTTTTTTGGACAGAGGTCATCACAATGTCAGGACAACACTGACAATTCTTTTGTAAACAATGTCTGCACGTGGAGGCTTCTTGTGTAGGTGAAAGAGTCTGTAGGGCGTGGATAGGAAAAAGGTGCAGCTGAGTCTGGTGACCTGGTTCTCTTCCCCAGGGCCTCCACAAACAGCTGTGCAGGGTTAAAAAAAAAAAAAAAAAAAACCTACAGGCAATTTAGATACCCTAATCCAGATGTGATTTGGATACACACCCTGAATGTCTTGTGCACGGTTTATTTTGTTTTCTAAAACTATTTTTCACCAGCCTGTTTTTTCAGCTGGAAAACTTCTGGGGTAATGTTTTCAAAAAAATATTACATTTGGCATTACAAGAAAACAGAACCCTTAAGACATTAAAAGGACAATATCCGTGTTGCTCTTGGCACAGCAAAGCAGGTCTGTAGGAATTTCAGATTTCTGTACCACCCATAGAATAGGTAAGAGAAATTTTCCACTCTTAAACCCAGTTTACATGGGAATTTGAGAAGCGGTTTACTTGGAAATATAAAAACACGAGCACATTTCTTTGTTTCCGGTCTGTGTGAACAGGAAAAGTGAAAGTGTCCCGTTTCTGACCTAGTTTTAGATGTGTGCCGCCCCCTTCTGCAAAATGAAAAACTGTACAGTAGAGAAGCTCAGATCAAGGATTTAATATTTACCAAAAGTCAATTAAATCTTCCATACAAAGTGAGACAGTATAGCCAAAATACATACGATCCGTTAGTAATAGACATTCACTCTACAGGCTGCTGCTTCCCTCATATAATGGTTATTTACAAAAATACATAGGTATGGGATATATTTTTTTCTCATGGAAGACATTCTGAATTCTTTGTGTCTCTTGTCCCAGTTATAGAAAATATCTCACATCCCTCTCAACAAGCGTATATCTAATAAGCCATTCATCCTCCATAAAGGGAGTGTCTGATAACGTTAAAATGAGCAACTCTCACATCTCCTAATTCAGCAAGTTTATCTATCTAATAAAGCTTTCAGCTTTCATTAAAGAGAGTGTCTGTATAAATCTCATGCCCCCTCACAGAAAGTGTTGTTAAAGGGATATTGAACAGTAAATAAAAACTAGAGATAATGATGTATTCAAAGCAAAAACTAACCCTAGAATAATACGTAGATGTATTTTTTTACAATCATATTAGTTGTTTAAAGGGACAGTCTAGTCAAAAATAAACGTTCATGATTTAGATAGGGCATGTAATATAAAAAAACTTTCCAATGTACTTTTATCATAAATGTTGCTTTGTTCTCTAAGGCCTAGATTTGGAGTTTTGTCGGTAACGACCCGCGTAGCTAACGCCGGCTTTTTTCTGGCCGCACCATAAAAATAACTCTGGTATTGAGAGTCCACATAAAGGCTGTGTTAGGCTCCAAAAAAGGAGCGTAGAGCATTTTTAACGCAGCTTCAACTCTCGATACCAGAGTTGCTTACGCAAGTGGCCAGCCTCAAAAACGTGCTCGCGCACGATTCTCCCATAGAAAACAATGGGGCTGTTTGAGCTGTAAAAAAACCTAACACCTGCAAAAAAGCCGCGTTCAGCTCCTAACGCAGACCCATTGTTTGCTATGGGGAAACACTTCCTACGTCTGCACCTAACACCCTAACATGTACCCCGAGTCTAAACCCTAACCTTACACTTATTCACCCCAAATCTGCCGCCCCCGCTATCGCTGACCCCTGCATATTATTATTAACCCTTAATCTGCCGCTCCGTAAACCGCCGCTACTTACATTATCCCTATGTACCCCTAATCTGCTGCCCTAACATCGCCGACCCCTATATTTATTCACCCCTAATCTGCCCCCCACAACGTCGCCTCCACCTGCCTACACTTATTAACCCCTAATCTGCCGACCGGACCTGAGCGCTACTATAATAAAGTTATTAACCCCTAATCCGCCTCACTAACCCTATAATAAATAGTATTAACCCCTAATCTGCCCTCCCTAACATCGCCGACACCTAACTTCAATTATTAACCCCTAATCTGCCGACCGGAGCTCACCGCTATTCTAATAAATGTATTAACCCCTAAAGCTAAGTCTAACCCTAACACTAACACACCCCTAAGTTAAATATAATTTACATCTAACGAAATTAATTAACTCTTATTAATTAAATTATTCCTATTTAAAGCTAAATACTTACCTGTAAAATAAATCCTAATATAGCTACAATATAAATTATAATTACATTGTAGCTATTTTAGGATTAATATTTATTTTACAGGCAACTTTGTAATTATTTTAACCAGGTACAATAGCTATTAAATAGTTAAGAACTATTTAATAGTTACCTAGTTAAAATAATTACAAAATTACCTGTTAAATAAATCCTAACCTAAGTTACAATTAAACCTAACACTATACTATCATTAAATTAATTAAATAAAATACCTACAATTACCTACAATTAAACCTAACACTACACTATCAATACATTAATTAAATACAATACCTACAAATAACTACAATGAAATAAACTAACTAAAGTACAAAAAATAAAAAAGAACTAAGTTACAAAAAATTAAAAAATATCTACAAACATAAGAAAAATATTACAACAATTTTAAACTAATTACACCTACTCTAAGCCCCCTAATAAAACAACAAAGCCCCCCAAAATAAAAAATGCCCTACCCTATTCTAAATTACTAAAGTTAAAAGCTCTTTTACCTTACCAGCCCTGAACAGGGACTTTGCGGGGCATGCCCCAAGAAGTTCAGCTCTTTTGCCTGTAAAAAAAACATACAATACCCCCCCCAACATTACAACCCACCACCCACATACCCCTAATCTAACCCAAACCCCCCTTAAATAAACCTAACACTAAGCCCCTGAAGATCTTCCTACCTTGTCTTCACCATACCAGGTTTACCGATCGGTCCTGAAGAGCTCCTCCGATGTCCTGATCCAAGCCCAAGCGGGGGGCTGAAGATGTCCATGATCCGGTAGAAGTCTTCATCCAAGTGGGGCAGAAGAGGTCTTCCATCCGATTGAAGTCTTCATCCAGACGGCATCTTCTATCGACATCCATCTGGAACGGAGCGGCAGCATCCTGAAGACCTCCGACGCGGAACATCCATCCTGGCTGACGACTGAACGACGAATGACGGTTCCTTTAAATTACGTCATCCAAGTTAGCGTCCCTCGAATTCCGATTGGCTGATAGGATTCTATCAGCCAATCGGAATTAAGGTAGGAATATTCTGATTGGCTGATGGAATCAGCCAATCAGAATCAAGTTCAATCCGATTGGCTGATCCAATCAGCCAATTAGATTGAGCTCGCATTCTATTGGCTGTTCCGATCAGCCAATAGAATGCGAGCTAAATCTGATTGGCTGATTCCATCAGCCAATCAGAATATTCCTACCTTAATTCCGATTGGCTGATAGAATCCTATCAGCCAATCGGAATTCGAGGGACGCCATCTTGGATGACGTCATTTAAAGGAACTGTCATTCGTCGTTCAGTCGTCGGCCAGGATGGATGTTCCGCGTCGGAGGTCTTCAGGATGCTGCCGCTCCGTTCCAGATGGATGTCGATAGAAGATGCCGCCTGGATGAAGACTTCAATCGGATGGAAGACCTCTTCTGCCCCGCTTGGATGAAGACTTCTACCGGATCATGGACATCTTCAGCCCCCCGCTTGGGCTTGGATCAGGACATCGGAGGAGCTCTTCAGGACCGATCGGTGAACCTGGTATGGTGAAGACAAGGTAGGAAGATCTTCAGGGGCTTAGTGTTAGGTTTATTTAAGGGGGGTTTGGGTTAGATTAGGGGTTTGTGGGTGGTGGGTTGAAATGTTGGGGGGGGGTATTGTATGTGTTTTTTAAAGGCAAAAGAGCTGAACTTCTTGGGGCATGCCCCGCAAAGGGCCCTGTTCAGGGCTGGTAAGGTAAAAGAGCTTTTAACTTTAGTAATTTAGAATAGGGTAGGGCATTTTTTATTTTGGGGGGCTTTGTTGTTTTATTAGGGGGCTTAGAGTAGGTGTAATTAGTTTAAAATTGTTGTAATATTTTTCTTATGTTTGTAGATATTTTTTTATTTTTTGTAACTTAGTTCTTTTTTATTTTTTGTACTTTAGTTAGTTTATTTCATTGTAGTTATTTGTAGGTATTGTATTTAATTAATGTATTGATAGTGTAGTGTTAGGTTTAATTGTAGGTAATTGTAGGTATTTTATTTAATTAATTTAATGATAGTATAGTGTTAGGTTTAATTGTAACTTAGGTTAGGATTTATTTTACAGGTAATTTTGTAATTATTTTAACTAGGTAACTATTAAATAGTTCTTAACTATTTAATAGCTATTGTACCTGGTTAAAATAATTACAAAGTTGCCTGTAAAATAAATATTAATCCTAAAATAGCTACAATGTAATTATAATTTATATTGTAGCTATATTAGGATTTATTTTACAGGTAAGTATTTAGCTTTAAATAGGAATAATTTATTTAATAAGAGTTAATTAATTTTGTTAGATGTAAATTATATTTAACTTAGGGGGGTGTTAGTGTTAGGGTTAGACTTAGCTTTAGGGGTTAATACATTTATTAGAATAGCGGTGAGCTCCGGTCGGCAGATTAGGGGTTAACAATTGAAGTTAGGTGTCGGCGATGTTAGGGAGGGCAGATTAGGGGTTAATACTATTTATTATAGGGTTAGTGAGGCGGATTAGGGGTTAATAACTTTATTATAGTAGCGCTCAGGTCCGCTCGGCAGATTAGGGGTTAATAAGTGTAGGCAGGTGGAGGCGACTTTGTGGGGGGCAGATTAGGGGTTAATAAATATAATATAGGGGTCGGCGGTGTTAGGGGCAGCAGATTAGGGGTACATAAGGATAACGTAGGTGGCGGTCGGCAGATTAGGGGTTAAAAAAATTTCATCGAGTGGCGGCGATGTGGGGGGACCTCGGTTTAGGGGTACATAGGTAGTTTATGGGTGTTAGTGTACTTTAGAGCACAGTAGTTAAGAGCTTTATAAACCGGCGTTAGCCCAGAAAGCTCTTAACTACTGACTTTTTTCCTGCGGCTTGAGTTTTGTCGTTAGATGTCTAACGCTCACTTCAGACACGACTCTAAATACCGGAGTTAGAAAGATCCCATCGAAAAGATAGGATACGCAATTTACGTAAGGGGATCTGCGGTATGGAAAAGTCGCGGCTGAAAAGTGAGTGTTAGACCCTATTTTGAGTGACTCCAAATACCGGAGGTAGCCTAAAACAAGCGTTAGGAGCCTCTAACGCTGGTTTTCACGGCTAAATCCAAACTCCAAATCTAGGCCTTAGTATTCTTAGTTTAAAGCTAAATATATGTAGGCTCATATGCTAATTTCTTAGCCCTTGAAGGCCGCCTCTTATCTGGATGCATTTTGAACGGTTTTCACAACTAGAGGGCATTAGTTCATGTGTGCCATATAGATAACATTGTGCTTTCACACCCATGGAGTTATTTAGGAGTCAATAGTATAATACTGATTGGCTAAAAATCAAGTCTGTCAAATAACTGAAATAACAGGGCAGAATCTGCAGAGGCTAATATACAAGGTAATCACAGAGGTAAAAAGTGTATTATTATAACAGTGTTGGTTATGCAAAACTAGGGAATGTGTAATAAAGGGATTATCTATCTTTTTAAACAACATAAATTCTTGTGTAGACTGTCCCTTTAAATATGAAAGTTATAAGTGTAATTTTTATTGAAGTACTCTAGTTTCTATAAAATAATAAACACCTCCATGTTTGAACATACGTCTTCTATTTATCTCTTTATCCTGCTGAAGATAATTAAGGCAGATATACATAAAATAGAGTTTCCAAACAAGGTTGTTGGAAACCTTGTAAAATAATTACATTTGAAATCTTGTTACATACAGACTTGTTTGCACAATCTCTTTTTTTGTCTGTTTTATATTTGTCACTAATTGTCCTCAGCATGAGGGAAAGATAAATAAAAAGCTTAAGTTCAAATATTGCAGTGCCCATTACTTTATAGTAACTCATACTGTTTAATATCCCTTTGAGTGTTACCTCAATTACAGAGGAAGTGACTAATAACCATGTTTTTCAAAGTAAAACTAATAATTCTCCTCTCACAGTGAGTGCCCCTAATATCACCAACCCCCTCCTCATGAAGTGTGTCTCTGGTGAGTCTCCCCCTCGTACTGTCTGTAATAACCCTCACTGCCTCTGACCCTGCACTCACAGTATGTGTATTTAATAGCTCTCACCTGATAAAGCAACTTCCTCCCACTTTACCCCTGAGTGCACTGCTGTGATGGGTAGCAATCCCTCTCCCATACTCACAGCACTTTATCTGTCTTTCACTAACATATATTGCTCTCATTAATCTTCTGCTCTAGTCTTTATTAGCAAGGACCCTTTTCTTTCCACTTAAACAGACCTCCGCCATTTCCATCCTATTAAACTGTGGCATATTTAGGTTTCATGCTACCCCAGGCTCATAGTAATCTGTTGTGTCAGGATACCCCAGTTTTATAATTGATATAACACCCATATTGCTAGAATTTTAGCCCATGTTCAATTATTACACACGGTGCAGGTTTTAACCTTATTGACATTAGCGCTCACAGAGTCACCATTTAATTCCCTTTCGATCAGTAATGTACACAGAGCAGGGTTTTATTACCCTTTGCACCTGGTGGATGCCCCACCCAATCATTTCTTGAGTCTTGTAAGGGCAGCCCGGGGAAGACGGAGACCATTCAGTCCCCCGAGCAAAATTTAGGGACCCAAATTTATTCAAATTTATGAAAACAACATAGTAGTCTCCCTGCCCTACCCCCACCAGACCCCACAACCCCAGGGCCAGCCCCCCCCAATGTCAAGGGTCAGAGACAGGGACCCCAACATCCAGAGACAGACCTCATACTCCATGGCCCTCACAGCGACATAATCCCAACAGGACCCACCCACATCCAGGCACATGGCCTGCACTCTGGGGCCAGGGCCCCTACTAAACCCACACTTAACTGTTTAGTTACTGATAGCGCAGCTGTCATCCCCAGCTTAAACAACACACCAGGAGCCATGGGGATGCTATTTGTGGGCCCTCCTACATGCTGGGCCCTCGGTCCAAGCCGCAGCATGAATCATCCATGTGCCCCATTTATATTGACAACACACTCCCCTCTGCACAGCAAATGCATGCTTGTACCAGGAGGAAGTAAATGACTTTACATGTGACATTTAGCATGATCATGTTGTTATCACATAGAGGCCTTTGCTGAGCAGAACTGAGCATGTGCAACAGATTATTTTAGTAGCATAAGGACTTGTGTGCCATCTCCCTAAGGCATTAGAAATAGAAACATAGAAACATAGAATTTGACGGTAGATAAGAACCAAAAAGGCCCATCAAGTCTACTCATATTACATGTTACTTTTTCCTTAGGATAGCCTTATGCATGTCCCAGGCATTTTTAAATTCCTTTACAGTCTTTGTGTTTACCACCTCAAATGGAAGTTTATTCCATGAATCCACCACCCTTTCTGTAAAAAAATGCTTCCTCAAATTTCTCCTGAATCTGCTACCCTCTAACTTTAGATTATGACCCCTTGTTTTGGCATTTATTTTTTTGTGAAAAATGCTTTCAGCTTCTATTTTATTAAGTCCCTTCATATATTTAAAGGTTTCTATCATGTCACCTCTTTCCCTTCTATCCTCTAAGCTATACATATTTAGATCATAGAGTCTATCTTTGTACGTTTTATATTTTAGACCATGTACCATTTTAGTAGCCCTCCTTTGGACAGCTTCTAGTTTATTTATATCTGTCTGAATAGAAATGTTCTATTTCCATCTTGTCACAATAGGTCCTTGCTGTTGGGTGGGGGGGGGGGTCAAAATGCTTTCCCCTTATTCATAAATTATTAAAAATGATTAAACATACTGTAAAATATTCTAAATAATTCATAGTATATATCTATATATTTTAGAGTATGTTTACTAACTTTTAATAATTTTAAAAAATATTTTATATAAATATTTCAATAACACACATTAAGATTACTAAGTTTTCATGTGCGCTAGCTTAACCGTGATGCGCAAAATGCATATTTTGCATTCCAATCCTATGTTCTTCACATAAAAAATAATAAACTTTTTAACATTAAATATATATTTTTATATATATATATCATACTGTTCATCTAAAAAATGCATATATTACTATATATCTAAAGGATAAAGATATGCAGGTATAGGTATATACAGATCTAAATAAAAAATATGTATTTACAATAAAAAATGTATTTTTCTGTAAGTGAAGAACATTGGAATGTTAAATATGTACAGTAAATCACATAAATACATATGAACACACATATATACACATGTATACTTTTTTGTATTGTTCTTCACATAGAAAATAATGCACTTTTCCCCTTAAATGTGTATATATATATATATATATATATTTATATAAATATATATATATATATATATAGATATATATATATATATACTGTGTATATATATATATATATATATATATATATATATATATATTTATATCTGATACTGCTCATGTAAAATAGATATCTATACCTATATCTATATATACAGTATATATATATATATATATATATATATATATATATATACACACACACACAGATATCTATAGAAATATATACTGAAGAATAAATAGAACATATTCTGCTATGTGAAGAACATTGGAATGTAAAATATGTATATTTCATGTCGGGTTTAGCGCACTTGAATATACGTGGTCGGGTTAGCATGCGATTATGGGTTTTAGGTTTTTTTTTGCAATTTTCCCGCTCTATTGTCTTCTATTGTCTTCTAAGAAGTTAACGTGGTCGCAATAATTTTTTGTGAACATTAGGTTTACTCTCACGTGCAAACATTTTTAACTTGTAAAACGAGATCAACCCGATGCATGCATAAAGCCTTCGTCTAGCAAAGTTAACGCTCTAGCGGGAGCGCTAAATTGCCCTCCACACGTAATCTAGCCCTAAGTAAGCTAGGTCCCTTCTACTAGCGAGTATTGCTGCTTTATGCCACTCTCTACCTCCTTGATAGCACAGTCACTCATTTATATTAGATCCCTTCACAGTGACAACATGTTTTTGTTCATGCGCCATCTTTAGTTTAGTGTAATCATCATGCAGCTAATAAAGAAAGCCTCAGAACTCTACACAGTAAGCTAAAAAAAACAGTGAAATTAAATACAGCGCTTTTCTCAGCTTGTAGGAGTTGTGAAGAAATAAGGAGTAATGAAGAATTAAGGCGCATTACACAGGCCATTAGGCTGCTGAAGGGACAAGATAAGATAAGTACAAACTCCCAGCTGGAGGCTGACACAGCTCTGCGTGAAGCTTTTTCAGGCCAAGCCTAGGGTAACGTGCCTAATACAAGCAAGAGGGGAGGAACAGAGGCAGAAAATAATTGGCAACCAAACATTAAATATAACAAAGAAGTCTGGGGATCAATGACCCTCAGAGACTGTGTTCTGTTTCACCAACACGTGTAGAATAATGTGATGTTTAATATTAGAGTCATCTGTGCCAAATCTGTAATTATGGGTATGGAGTATATATAAATACAATGGCTTAAAAAATAATATTGTGATTATGTCATTTGGAATTTAATGTTTGTATCAGAGTGAAATGATGGTTAGGAAGAGATGGGAATAGAAAGAGATGAAAGAGAAGAAAGCAAAAGGGCAGAACTAAATATAAAGTAAAGGAGTTTGGAAGAAAGAGAGATTAGTAACATATGGGGAGGATAAATGGAATAATATAGGGTCAAATCTTACAGTACGAAGGTGAGACAGAAGGATTGTATAGAATAATGTAGGGAGGAAGGTGAGATAGAGCCATGTGAGATTTAAATGGGTTGTTCAGAGGATGAAGTGATCTTTATTGTTTACAGTGGTCTATACCTGAAGTGTCCAACACTAATGGACAAGGGTCTATAGGGGATTTTTTGTTTTTAATTCACAGCAAAGCATAGGAACTGTGTAAATCAAAACATATTGGTAGTAAGGTAAATGGAATATGCCTGCCTTTAAGTGTCACAGAGTTTAAGGGACACTCCTGTGTTTATACCCCTGCCGGCAGTCCTACACACCTCACTGCTTAACAACGCTCCATGTAAACCTGCAGCACCCAGACCTGCCTCCAGGGCTGCCTAACCCTGTCCTTTATCTGCTGATGCCTTGACAGTTAAAGGGAAAGTAAACACCTTGAGATGTTTATATACAATGTTTAGCTATGCATAAAGAAACAACTCAATATACTTTCATTGTTTATTTTGCCCCCTTTTTAAGTAATTTAGATCTGAAAATTGAGCAATGTTTAATTATCAGAGCCCTACTGACTTATCAATGCTAACCCTGCTACATATTAGTCCCCTATTGGATTTCTCAGATGACAACTGCAAAACAATGCACTTTATACTAACATCATGACCGTGGCTAGCCTTGTTGTCTGTGGCCTAAAGCCCAGACTGGCTCCTCCAAATAAGGCAAATGGTGGTGGGTGGAGTTTGGCTATTAAACAATATCTGCAGTAAAAAGGATTTTAATTTGTTTAATTTATTTGTTTTGTTTAAAGGGACACTCAGGTTTTATTACATTTTCATGATTCAGATACAGCATGTAATTTTAAACAACTTTCCAATTTACTTCTATTAAAAAAAATGTGCACAGTCTTTTATATTTACACTTTTTTTGAGTCACCAGCTCCTACTGAGCATGTGCAAAAACTCAGACTATACGTATATGCATTTGTGATTGGCTGATTGCTATCACATGGTACAGGGGGAATGGAAATATACATAACTTTGAAACTTGTTAGAATAAAATCTACTACTCATTTGAAATTCAGAGTAAATTCTATTGTATTGTCTTGTTATCTTGCATTTGTTGATTATGCAAATCTGATGTGTTTACTGGTCCTTTAACTGATCTGTTATTTTATAACAACACATCAGAAATGTCTTGTAAATACAAGGTTGTCCTTTGTAACTGTGATGTTGTTTGCCAAACCTAAGCCCAGTGAGCCATATGCCACAATTTTCAGACTGAAACCCTAAATTCAGATAAGCAGCATGGAACATATAGTCCCAGTAGAACTGCTGCAATACACCACCATTCATAGCCACACTTGATATCATCTGTGCACGTACCGAGCCATATATAGTATAAAAAATGACTCATTTCCCTGCTTGTAAGTCACAAAAGTATTACAAATTATATAAAACCACCTTTAGCTTACATACAGCTGTATTATAATATGCAAATATTGCCTAAATGATATTGTTGTCTGCACTTGGGGGACGATTTATCAAGCTCTGTATGGACTGCAGCTCCATAACCTGTCTGCCTGCTCTGAGGCCGCGGACAGAAATCAACTCGATCAAATACGATCGGGTTGATTGACACCCCCTGCTAGCGGCCAATTGGCCGCAAATCTGCAGGGGGCGGCATTGCACCAGCAGTTCACAAGAACTGCTGGTGCAATGATAAATGCCGACAGCGTATGCTGTCGGCATTTATCGATGTGCAGCGGACATGATACGCTACATCGTATCATGTCCGCTCGCACTATGATAAATCTACCCCTTGGTCCCTTCCTTTCTCTAACTATCCCATTTTACAGATGCAGATATTCTAAAATCTAAACTATTCTGAAATCAAAACCTTTTCCGGGCCCAAGCAATTTGGATAGAGGGTTTTTAACCCTGTATATATATGTACAGATAAATCCTGTCAGGATGGTTGGGGGACAGAATACACGGTGAAGACCATTGGTATTTAAGTAACATTGTTATAAGAATAAGGAGTTTAATTCTAATTATTTATCCTGTGAAGTCTCATCATTATGAGTGCACATGATGTTCTTAAATTCAGTTGTTGCATCAACCTCTCTATGAAATTCCAGACACACGCGTAATTTCAGGGATCCATTTCCAATTCTAAATAATCCCAGAAGGAATAATAAATACACAGAGAAAGAAAAACACTGCAGAGTCTGAAAGTGGCTCACAGAGAATTTGTTTAAAAAAAAATAATAAATCCCATATTGCATCACACAAAATTCCTGTAGGTTTCTGGGTAACAACAAAAGGTAAAAGAAATGGAAAAATGTCAGTTATTGTACATTGGAAGGAAAGGGATATAAAATGTAATGGATTAAACCTCTGCTGAGGATGTAAACTATGTGTGGAATGTATTAAATGCATTTAAAAGATACTAGTGTAATTGAGAAAACTTTATATATGCTCTTCAGAAATGGTATTTATGTTCACATTGTAGGCATAGCCATTCTTTTCTTGGTACTGTGCTAAATGCCTTATGAATAGTAAAGGGAACAAAGACACTGGGTAATGTATACAGAAAAACAGTGAGGACTAGGTGGCACAAATTAATGGCACCCATGAATTTGTCATCCTCTCTACCAACATCTGTATATAAGGCTAGGTTACGAGTGGCATGCTGTTGCGCGCAAGCGGAATGGGGTTTATCGCAGCTGTTTGCACGTATCAGAAGTAGCACACGTATTACAAGTTGTGCGCAAATTAATTTAACGCACAACGGGATATCGCAACTTCAGAGCTCTGGGTAACTGTTACTCAAGACAAAAATGTTGCACAAAACACATCAAAAGTAAATTTAAAAGTACAGTTATACTCATAATAACATTGTTTAATAAAAATTATTAAAAATAATAAAATTGTTTAATAAAAATTATTAAAAATAAAGAAATAATTGCATAAAAAAAGTTATAGGTTCTCAGGTGTCAGAAGAAATAAAAAGGTTTCAAATGGCTTTAACATAGAGATGCATACATATACATATCTATATATATATATATATATATATATATATATATATATATATATATATATATATATATATATAGTATATATATGTTTATATGTGTGTACATATGTATTTATGTATTTTTATTTTTATATATGTATTTACAGACATATATACAAATATAAATACATATGTCTACATAAGTGCATTGGAGCCCGAATATTCAGGGAAATTCCACGAATATTCAGTGGCTTTACTATTCGTGTTTAAATCAAAACGAAAACTGAATTTTCGTTAAACATTTACACTTGTTTTCATTAAAAAGAATGTAAATGTTTCAAAGCTACAGGTAAACTTTCAATATAAGTATTAAAGGGACAGTCAACACCAGAATTTTTGTTGTTTAAAAAGAAAGATAATCCCTTTATTACCCATTCCCCAGTTTTGCATAACTAACAATGTTATACAAATACACTTTTTACCTCTGTGATTACCTTGTATCTATGTCTCTGCAAACTGCCCCCTTATTTCAGTTCTTTTGACATACTTGCATTTTAGCCAATCAGTGCTATCTCCAGGGTAACTTCATGTGCATGAGCTCAATGTTATCTATAGGAAACACATGAACTAAAGCCATCTATTGGTCAATATGCATTCAGATTAGAGGTAGACTTCAAGGTCTAAGAAATTAACATATGAACCTCCTAGGTTTAGCTTTAACCTAAGAATACCATGAGAACCAAGCAAACTGTTTGATAAAAGTAAATTGGAAATTACATGCCCTATTTAAATAATTAAAGTTTTTTTGGGATTTGACTATTCCGTTAACCATATAGATTTAAAGGTATAGATATATATTTTACCAAAAAATAAAAATCATATATATATATATATACAGTATCTCACAAAAGTGAGCACACCCCTCACATTTTTGTAAATATTTAATTATATCTTTTTATGTGACAACGCTGAAGAAATTACACTTTGCTACAATGTAAAGTAGTGAGTGTACAGCCTGTATAACACTTTTGTTGCCAACGGTTTAGACATGAATGGCTGTGTGTTGAGTTATTTTGAGGGCACAGCAAATTTACACTGTTATACAGACTGTACACTCACTACTTTACATTGTAGCAAAGTGTCATTTCTTCAGTGTTGTCACATATAAAAAATATATAATAAAATATTTACAAAAATGTGAGGGGTTTACTCACTTTTGTGAGATACTGTGTATGTATATATATATATATATATATATATATATATATATATAAAAGAATAAATAGAACATATTCTGCTATGTGAAGAACATTAGAATATGAAATATTGATATCTCAAGTTGTGTTAGCACACTTGAGAAAATGCATTTAGGTTTGTGCATGAGAAAAGGCGTTAGATTTTTCTTCCACTTTTTGTGCTCCTTTGAAGTCTGTGGGGCCGATTTGACATGCCCGAATGGTGCCTAATGCACCTGTTTCTGCACAAGCTTTCAGGTTCACCGGAAAAAGGAGTTAAGAAGCAGTGGTCTTAAGAGGCGTACGGTTTTAACTTGTACGCCCCTTCTGAGATGGCGGACATCAATCTGCCCGATCTCATACGATCGGGTTGATTGACACCCCTTGACCGTGAATCTGCAGGGGGCGGCATTGCACAAGCAGTTCACCAGAGCTGCTTGTGCATTGATAGATGTATCAATTTATCGATGTCTGGCGGACATGATTTCCTACAGCGGAGACACTTGATAAATCAGCCCCTATGGAGGAAAACGTTAAGGCTGTGATATTGGAAGTTCGGCTTTTTGCGCGTGCCAAGTTAGCGCTCAGCAAAAACTTTTTATCCCATAGTATCATCCACAGGTGCTCAAGTGCTGTTTGAAGGAGGAAAAGTTTTCTTTTTTTTTTCTTGCTTTATTGCATAGCAGGATATACTAATGTTAGTGCCAGCTGGAAGCAATATTAATTTTAGAGTAGGAAAACCTGGGGAATAGGTCTTTGTCATCTAATATGTCTGGCATTGAAACACCTTAATAAGGGCTAGATTACAAGTGGAGTGTAATTTAGTGCTCCCACTTGCTCATTAACTTTGGTAGACAGGGGCATTTTTCTCTCTCCATTGAAGCCTGTGGGTAAAGAAGTTATTGCGGTTGTCATATTTTTTTGCACGCATCGCGTTGCACTTAAGTTTGTGCGCAAGCGTAAACCCAACGCACGCAAAAAAATATTGCAACCATATTAACTTCTTTTCCCTTTAGGCACCCCTGACAATTTCCATGATTTTAATTTATAAATAATTGGGTGTTTGGATCAGCAATTTCATTTTAATCTATCAAATAACTGAAGGACACAGTAATATTTCAGTAGTGCAATATGCATCAAAACGAAATTAGACAGGTGCATAAATTTGGGTACCCCAACAGAAATATTGCATCAATATTTAGTAGAGCCTACTTTAGCAGAAATAACAGCCTCTAGATGCTTCCTATAGCCTGTAATGAGTGTCTGGATTCTGGATGAAGGTATTTTGGACCATTCCTCCTTGCAAAATATCTACAGTTCAGTTAGGTTTGATGGTTGCCGAGCATGGGCAGCCCACTTCAAATCACCCCACAGATTTTCAATGATATTCAGGTCTGGGGACTGTGATGGCCATTCCAGAACATTGTACTTGTTCCTCTGCATAAATGCCAGAGTAGATTTTGAGCAGTGTTTTGGGTCGTTTTCTTGTACAAAAATCCAGCCCGGCATAACTTCAACTTTGTGACTGATTCCTCAACATTACTCTCAAGTATCTGCTGATATTGAGTGGAATCCATGCGACCCTCAACTTTAACAAGATTCCCAGTACCGGCACTGGCCACTCAGCCCCACAACATGATGGAACATCCACCAAATTTTACTGTGGGTAGCAAGTGTTTGTCTTGGAACGCTGTGTTCTTTTGCCGCCATGCATAACGCCCCTTGTTATGACCAATAACTCAATCTTTGTTTCATCAGTACACAGCACCTTCTTCCAAAATAAAGCTGGCTTGTCCAAATGTGCATTTGCATACCTCAAGCGACTCTGTTTGTGGCGTGTATGCAGAAAAGGCTTCTTCCGTATCACTCTTCCATACAGCTTCTCCTTGTGCAAAGTGTGCTGAATTAGTGAACGATGCACAGTGACACCATCTGCAGCAGTCTTTGGAGGTGGTCTGTGGGCTGTTTTTGACCGATCTCACCATCCTTTGCCTTTGCTTCTCCGATATTTTACTTGGCCTGCTACTTCTGTGGTCTTCCATTTCCTCACTATGTTCCTCACAGTGGACACTGACAGCTTAAATCTCTGCGATAGCTTTTTGTAGCCTTCCCCTAAACCATAATGTTGAACAATCTTTGTTTTCAGGTAATTTGAGAGTTGTTTTGAGGCCCCCATGTTGCCACTCTTCAGAGGAGAGTCAAAGAGAACAACAACTTGCAATTTGCCACCTTAAATACCTTTTCTCATGATTGGATGCACCTGTCTATGAAGTTCAAGGCTTAATGGGCTCACCAAACCAATTGTGTGTTCCAGTTAATCAGTGCTAGGTAGTTACAGGTATTCAAATCATCAAAATGACAAGGGTGCCCAAATGTATGCACCTGTCTAATTTCGTTTGGATGCATATTGCACATTTTCTGTTAATCCAATAAACCTAATTTCACTACTGAAATATTACTGTGTCCTTCAGTTATGTGAGATCAAAATGAAATTGCTGATCCAAACACCCAATTTTTTATAAAGGAAAATCATGGAAATTGTCAGGGGTGCCTAAACTTTTGCATACGACTGTATTTATATATATATATATATATATATATAGTGATAGAAATCCCAGAGGGGAAAAGGAAAGGAGGCTAATCTGAAACCAAGACCTGGTTCAAAAGGAAAGTTTATTCAGCAAAGTTGCAAATGCACAGGTGAATAGGCAGACTTAACACCTGACGAGTTTTGCGCATGCACACATGCGCTTCATCACCTCTGATGAAGAGCATGTGCGCATGCGTGAAACACGTACATGTATTCTCAAATCAGCAAGGACAACCCAGGTTGTTCACCAAAAATGGGCCGGCATCTAAACTTACATTCTTGCATTTCAAATAAAGATACCAAGAGAATGAAGAAAATTTGATAATAGGAGTAAATTAGAAAGTTGCTTAAAATGTCATGCTCTATCTGAATCATGAAAGAAAAAAAATTGGTTACTAAATTACTAAATTACTGATTACTAAATTAAACTTATCCCCAAAGGCAATTACTGTAGCCTACCCATGTATTAGGGGCTAGAGATAGATAGATTGGACTTGTTTTCCTCCTCACAGTCTGATAAACATACGCTCAGCTCAGTTTAATCTAAACTCAAGACTGAAGGTAGAAAGGAGACTGACTAAATGCATAGATCATGTATATCAATAAAATAGAGCTTTTCCTGTTTTTAAGCTTTTTTTCCCACAGCTCAATGGCCATGACTATGGGAAAGAATTTTAATAATATTATGGGGTTTTATTCTGTGTTTTCTATGATTGCAGTGACCATGATTCTGTGCACTATTCCCTTATAAGTACACACCTAATCCTTGTGCTGCATCAGTGAAACAATTGTATCTATTGATGATTGAAAGGTCCCTTTAGCTATAAGCTTTTATCATTAATCTGACCAATTATTCCCCATGCAACAGGTTCTTATCTCCTTTCTGAACCTTATCTCATTGTTGATGCTTTGCTGTGCATATTTCTCTGCATGGCAAATTAAGCATGGCCAGCAAGACCTTCATCTGATTCTGCCCATCTCATTATATCCTGGTGATCATCTCCTTCAGTTGTCTACACAGCTGCTTCTATTCTCTAAAAGGACATCATGGATACTCTGTTTTCTCTTGTTCCAAAGTATCCCATATCAAGCATCATCTATTACATTAGCAATATACATTGACTTGACCTGCCTTGCCCATCAACAACAATCACCCAAGCCCTACACTTCAGTTTGTTAGGTATAAATATGCTGAATTCTTGATGTAAGCACAAGCCATGTACATAGCATTGTTAGGCATCAATCTACAGATGATTGCACCTGACATCTTATGTTCATGATCCTGAAGCTCTATTGGGGCAAAAGAAGGAACATAAAAGCTGATTGTATATCTGTCTTTGATAGTTGCACCTTGGGGTCCAGCTCTATTCTACTTATTGCTATAAATATTGATATTTGAATGAGCAGGCCTGTCCATCAAAAAGTAACATTAACTGATGTTATTTAGGACAATATATAAGTGTTGGAATA
Organism: Bombina bombina; assembly: GCF_027579735.1. Taxonomy (NCBI): domain Eukaryota; kingdom Metazoa; phylum Chordata; class Amphibia; order Anura; family Bombinatoridae; genus Bombina; species Bombina bombina. The sequence continues at coordinate 1,013,589,145 of NC_069499.1, read as the reverse complement.
GCCTGCATTTATTTTCCTATTTTTAGGAATGATGCCATTGGGTGATATGTAAAGCCCTGGATAAGGGACTGGACAAATGGTCTAGGGAAAGGGTTGTCATGTTAGGGACGTAATGAAGATGTCCTGCCAAAAGGGGAATGTAACATTCTCTAGAGACAATGTCTGCTAAACTGTAGGGATTCTCCAGAGAGCATGGAGAGTGAAAGCCAGTGGGCGTGCACATATACAGAGGCAAGCATTAAAGGAACAGTTTACTCAAAAAAATTCTCCCCTTTAATTTGTTCCGAATGATGCATTTTACCTGCTGCAGTGTATTAATTTTTTTTGTCCCTTTAAGGGACAGTATACTATAAAATTGTTTTTTACTTAATGTGTTTCCAATTACTTTTTTTTACCAGCTGCAGAGTATAAAATGTATGAGATTTGTTTTTTTAAGGCTTATTTGTGTATATGAATTAGCTGATTTTGTGTTTTGAAGCAACAAACTAATAAAGATCTCATTTCTTTATAACATTGTGTACATATACCTGCTTCTTTATCTTATATCTGTCCATAAACCAATCACTATTATTTGGAGAGAACAACTTTGTCTGATTCTAGATAATTTGAAGCATACCCTTGTATAGCTTGAAGAGATACACAGTCTTGCCACAAGTAAACATATGGGTTCTGCTATCAAGTTTTATTCTCATTAGATATATGTGTGAATGGGGCTTACTGTCTTCAGCTCTCACAGGCTCATCATTGCACTTACACTTGTGGATCACCAAGTAAGATGTGGGGGAACCAACCAAGTGTCAGGGTTTCACCCTGACTTCTCTTGTTGTTTGCAGCTTTTTGTTATGGCTGCCATTTCTCTCACCTGTGTTCTCTCCTTACCTGAAGCAGAGTGTGTACCGCTGCTCACTATACCCAGGCTACTTCTAATGGCCAAACTTGAGAACATCATCAGTGAGAGACAGGTTGCAGTCCCAGAATGATGACGTCATCACTTATTATTTAAGTGCTTCAGTTCAGTCTGCCTTTTCCCTTGCATTGTCTCTGACTTTTCTGTGTGTTCCTGTGTTTCTGACTCCGTATATAACCTGGCTTCTTTGATGTCCCTTCTGGTTCCTAATCCTTGGCTTATTCCTGACTTCGCTGATCTTCATGTTCCTTGTCTGACTACTCTCTTTGGTTCCTGACCTGGTTTGTCTGACTACCCGCTCTGGCTTTGACTCCTGGCTTGTCATTTGGCTATTGGACTCGTTATAATTTGTTTTGTTATTTTTTAGCATTTCATGTCTCAGTCTGGTTCCTGGCACCCTAACACCAAGCACCTTGCTGACTTTCATGACAGGGCAAAACATGCCAGTTAAAGAAGGGAGCTGCAAGGGGCTTATGTAAAGGTAGGTGCCCTATTGGTACATCTGGGTTAGTCACAGGCAGAGTCAGTAACCGGCTTTCAAATACAATGAGTAAGGTGTGTAGGCTCCATAAAAGTGTAGACAGTGATATTCCCCATCAGAAGATACAGAGGAGAAATATAGTATAATGGTTCTGGGTTAGGATGAAACAGCAGGGTCAGGAGAAGAGCTAGGATGGACAAAGGTCGAGGAGTATTGTATATCCCTATGTGGTGTTCTTTCAATGAAGGTTCCCCATGAGAGTGTCTCTTGAGGACTCAGGGGTAGGTCAAGTGAACCTCTTTGCATGATGCATAATGATTCACAAGTAACACAAAGTTACCACAAATCTGCTTTCTCCTGCCACTCCCAATGTTCTGCATGTAGACCAAGTATAGGCGATGGACGGTGTCCATGCTTCGTTAAGGATTAACCCTTACCTGGGCTACAACACATTCACATCTGCCTCCTCAAAAAATATTCTTGCAGCAAACTAAAACAACACATAACTCCTTATCCTTCTTTTTTTAGACAAATGTTTGTTGAATATGATTTAATACTATGGGTAAAATACTAATCTAAAACATTTTCTCTGCAGCTGATTAAAAATGTCCACAATAAAGATTTTCTTAATGCAAAGAAATTCTGTATTATAATTTTGTCTGATGCAGCTTTCATGTTATTTTTTTTATATATTTATAGCATGTTAAGTATAAATAAAACCACATGGACCTGTGATTGTACATTTGAGGATTAAGAAAATCTTGGACAAATTTTAGAAAGCTACATTCTAAGAGTGTTTCAGCAGATCAAACACACATAGCAGTATATCAATGTATAGTCAGTGTTATTTACTTCTTGGGTTTTAAGTGCTTTGTAGCAAAAAAATAAATAAATCAGTGAAAGTAAAGAAAGTGACAGAGCTGAGCAATTATTTGTATTGATTTGTTTATAGATTATATTTATAACTTGCATTGGTTAGAACCTAGTATACTCTTCTACGTTAAGAAAGAGCTTTGTTGTAAACATGTATTATGAGTTGAATAAATGTAAAAGACCCCAGATTTTTCATATTTGTTGCATTCATCTGCAAATGATAATCAAACAGTTCTTTAACGAATAAACAAATGAATGCATGTGATGAAAAAAAAAAATGCTGTTAAAACCATTATTCTAATGGTCAGAAAGGCTTCAAATGTACCCTATTTACTAGCGAACAATGTTGTTATCAGTTAACTGATTCCTATGTCATTCAATAAGTATGTAAGCTTCACTTTTGTTCTTGACAATCCCAACCTCATTAAAAAAAAAAAAAAATTATCCTGTTGCTGGCTTGTAGCAGTAGCACTAGCTGCTACATTAACTTTAATTTGAAAGACACTAAACCCAACATTTTTCTTCCATTATTCAGGAAAAAAAGTTTACCCTTTACTTCTATTATCAAATGTGCTACGTTCTCATGTTATTCTTTGTTGAAGAGATATCTAGATAGGTATCGTGCACATGCCTGTGCTGCCATTTAGTGCTCTTGCTAATGTATAACATTGTTGCAAAACTGCTGCCATATAGTGCTGCAGACACGTGCACACTTCTGAACTTCTGCTTTTTAACAAAATAGAAGTAAATTTGAAAGTTGTTTAAAATTGTAGTTCTATCTAAATCATGAAATAAAAATTTTGGCGGTTTATGTCCCTTTAAGCTGCTGTCCAACTGCTTCTCTGCTACCCGAAGGACATCCACATAGGAAGTAAAGGGTGAATGGATTTTCATTAATTAATTAATTAATATTACTTCTATTATCAAATTTGCTTAGAAATCCATGATATTCTGTGTTGAAGGCATCTGGAGCACTATATGGCGGGAAATGGTATTGCCATCTAGTGCTCTTGCAAATGGATAGCATTCTTGCAAAACTGCTGCCATATAGTGCTCTAGAAATGGGCCGGCTCCTAAGCATACATCTCTGCTTTACAACAAAAGATACTAAGAGAACATAGAAAAATTGTTAATAGAAATAAATTAGAAAGTTGTTTAACCCCTTAAGTATAGGGTACATCCTACAAAAAAAATCAGTTGTACGTCCACAGGGGTTTCAAGCGGTGGAAGTGATTCTGATCGCTTCCAAACGCTTTCAAGGGGTTACAGTGATGCCTCGGTATTGAGGCATCACTGTAATCCCTTTTTGTAGCCACTCTGTGGCCCTCTCTGCATCGGGCATTGATGGTGCCGATCGTTGGTTGTTTGGGAGCATCAGCAGGGAGGCGGGTGGGCGGCCCATCGATATACCGGCATCCTTTTCCGGTCTAACACATATGCGGCTCAGTCGGCGGAAGCAAACGGGGGGACATGCGGGGGAGCGTGCGCAAAATAACGATAATTGTGTTAACTTGTTACCAAAATTGTGTGTTGTGTAAGGGATCTGATGTTGTGTAAGGGATCTGGGAGGGGGAGGGAGGTAGGATACTGAGGGGGGGCAGCTACACTACAGAAATATATTATTATATTAAAAAAAAATCACACATTTTTTGGGGGCAAACTAGGTACTGGCAGAAAGCTGACAGTATCCAAGATGGCGGTAAATAGGTAGAGATGGTTGGGTTGAGAGCTGTATGGGGGGGATCAGGGAGGTCGGTGGCTAAGAGGGGATCCAACACTGCAGAATCAATTGAAGAAAAAAAAAAAAAAAAAAAAAAAAAAAAAAAAATATTTTTATTTTAGTACTGGCAGACTTTCTGCCAGTACTTAAGATGGCGGTGACAATTGTGAGGTGGGGGAGGGAAGAGAGCTGTTTGAGGGGGTTCAGGGAGGGTTCAGGGGGTGGGATGTGTCAGGTGGGAGGCTGATCTCTACACTAAAGCTAAAATTAACCCTACAAGCTACCCAAATTAACCCCTTCACTGCTGGGCATCATAGTGTGGTGCACAGCATTTTGTTTTTTTTATTTGATTTCATTTGGCGGTGAAATGGTGGCATGACGTATACTAAAGTTGGCCTAGATCAATACTTTGGGTTGTCTACTACACTACACTAAAGCTAAAATTAACCCTACAAGCTCCCTAATTAATCTCTTCACTGCTGGAAATAATACACGTGTGGTGCGCAGCGGCATTTAGCCTCCTTCTAATTACCAAAAAGCAACGCCAAAGCCATATGTCTGCTACTTCTGGACAAAGGGGATCCCAGAGAAGCATTTACAGACATCTGTGCCATAATTGCACAAGTTGTTTGTAAATAATTTCAGTGAGAAACCTAAAGTTTGTGAAAAAGTGAACAATTTTTTTTTATTTGATCGCATTTGGCGGTGAAATGGTGGCATGAAATATACCAAAATGGGCCTAGATCAATACTTTGGGTTGTCTACTACACTACACTTAAGCTAAAATTAACTTTACAAGCTCCCTACATGCTCCCTAATTAACCCCTTCACTGCTGGGCATAATACACGTGTGGTGCGCAGCGGCATTTAGCCTCCTTCTAATTACCAAAAAGCAACGTCAAAGCCATATATGTCTGCTATTTCTGAACAAAGGGGATCCCAGATAAGAATTTACAGACATTTGTGCCATAATTGCACAAGATTTTTGTAAATTATTTTAGTGAGAAACCTAAAGTTTGTGAAAAAGTTTGTGAAAAAGTGAATGATTTTTTTTATTTGATCTCATTTGGCGGTGAAATGGTGGCATGAAATATACTAAAATGGGCCTAGATTAATACTTTTGGTTGTCTTCTAAAAAAAATATATACATGTCAAGGGATATTCAGAGATTCCTGAAAGATATTAGTGTTCCAATCTAACTGTCGCTAATTTTGAAAAAAAGTGGTTTGGAAATAGCAAAGTGTTACTTGTATTTATTGCCCTATAACTTGCAAAAAAGCAAAGAACTTGTAAACATTGGGTATTTCTAAACTCAGGACAAAATTTAGAAACTATTTAGCCTGGGTGCTTTTTGGTGGTTGTAGATCTGTAACAGTTACAAAAAGTGTGTTTTTTTCCAATTTTTCCTCATATTTTATAAAAAAAATTATGGTAATTAAGTCCATTTAATGGGGATAAAAACGGTATATAATATGTGTGGGTACAGTAAATGAGTAAGAGGAAAATTACAGCTAAACACAAACACCGCAAAAATGTAAAAATAGCCCTGGTCCCAAACGGACAGAAAATGGAAAAGTGCTGTGGTCATTAAGGGGTTAAAGTTGCATGCTCTTTCTGAACCATGAAGAACAAAATGGGGGTTTTATATCTCTTTAAAAATTAAAAAGCTTTTAGTTTCAAGCGTCTAAACGGGACATAAAACCCATATTTTTTCTTTCATGATTCTGATCATACATTTTTAACCCCTTAACGACCAAGGACGTGCAGGGTACGTCCTCAAAAAAAAGGCAGTTAATGCCTGAGAACGTACCCTGCACGTCCTCGGTGTGGAAAGCAGCTGGAAGCGATCCTGCTCGCTTCCAGCTGCTTTCCGGTTATTGCAGTGATGCCTCGATATGGAGGCATCCTGCAATAACCCTGCATGGCCATCCGATGCAGAGAGAGCCACTCTGTGGCCCTCTCTGCACCGGACATCGGTGGCCGGTAACGTTGGTGGGTGGGAGCTGACTTGGGAGGCAGGTGGGCGGCCATCGATGGGCCGTATAAGGTGGAGGGGGGCGGGATCGGGGCCGGAGCTGACGGGGGCGCGCACGGGCGCGCGCGCGTGCACAGAGGGTGGCGAGCGGGCGTGTGCATGGGGCGGGAGCGGGTGGGAACCGCTATACTACAGAAAATGAGATTGTAACTGTGGGGGAAAAGGGAAAAATTTAAAAAAAAATAAACTTCAGTAAAAGGGATCTTGGAGGGGTGGGGGGTTGTTCTTGGGTGTGGGGGGAGCTACACTACAGAAAAAGGGATTTTTCTTAAAAAAAAGCACATTTTTGTTCTAAACTGGGTACTGGCAGACAGCTGCCAGTACCCAAGATGGCGCCCATTAAGGCAGAGGGGGAGGGTTAGAGAGCTGTTTGGTGGGGGATCTGTGAGGTTGGGGGCTAAGGGGGGATCCTACACAGCAGCATATGTAAATATGCTAAAAAAAAAAACTCAAAAAAGCCCAAATATACCTTTTATTTTAGTACTGGCAGAGTTTCTGCCAGTACTTAAGATGGCGGGGACAATTGTGGGGTGGGGGAGGGAAGAGAGCTATTTGGGAGGCATCAGGGGGTCTGATGTTTCAGGTGGGAGGCTGAGCTCTACACTAAAGCTAAAATTAACCCTGCAAGTTCCCTACAAGCTACATAATTAACCCCTTCACTGCTAAACATAATACACGCGTGATGCGCAGCAGCATTTAGCGGCCTTCTAATTACCAAAAAGCATCGCCAAAGCCATATATGTCTGCTATTTCTGAACAAAGGGGATCCCAGAGAAACATTTACAACCATTTGTGCCATAATTGCATAAGCTGTTTGTAAATGATTTCAGTGAGAAACCTAAAATTGTGAAAAAGTTAACGTTTTTTTTTTATTTGATTGCATTTGGCGGTGAAATGGTGGCATGAAATATACCAAAATGGGCCTAGATCAATAGTTGGGGTTGTCTACTACACTACACTAAAGCTAAAATTACCCCAAAATGCTCCCTACATGCTCCCTAATTAACCCCTTCATTGCTGGGCATAATACACGTGTGGTGCGCAGTGGCATTTAGCGGCCTTCTAATTACCAAAAAGCAATGCTAAAGCCATATATGTCTGCTATTTCTGAACAAAGGGGATCCCAGAGAAGAATTTACAACCATTTATGCCATAATTGCACAAGCGGTTTGCAAATAATTTCAGTGAGAAACCAAAAGTTTGTAAAAAATTTGTAAAAAAGTGAACGATTTTTTGTATTTGATCGCATTTGGCGGTAAAATGGTGGCATGAAATATACCAAAATGGGCCTAGATCAATACTTTGGGTTGTCTACTAAAAAAAAATATATACATGTCAATGGATATTCAGAGATTCCTGAAAGATATTAGTGTTCTAATGTAACTAGCACTAATTTTGAAAAAAAAAAATGGTTTGGAAATAGCAAAGTGCTACTTGTATTTATGGCCCTATAAGTTACAAAAAAAGCAAAGAACATGTAAACATTTGGTATTTCTAAACTCAGGATAAAATTTTGAAACTATTTAGCATGGGTGTTTTTTGGTGGTTGTAGATATGTAACAGATTTTGGGGGTCAAAGTTAGAAAAAATGTGTTTTTTTCGATTTTTTCCTCATATTTTTTTTTTTTTTATAGTAAATGATAAGATATGATGAAAATAATGGTATCTTTAGAAAGTCCATTTAATGGCGAGAAAAACGGTATATAATATGTGTGGGTACAGTAAATGAGTAAGAGGAAAATTACAGCTAAACACAAACACCGCAGAAATGTAAAAATAGCCTTGGTCCCAAACGGACAGAAAATGGAAAAGTGCTGTGGTCATTAAGGGGTTAAACAACTTTCCAATTTATTTCTATGATCAAATTGTCTTCATTTTCTTTTTATCCTTTTTTTGAAAAGCAGTAAAGTAAGCTCAGGAGCGTGCACGTGTCTGCAGCACTATATGGCAGCAGTTTTGCAACAATGTTATACAATAGCAAGAGCACTAGATGGCAGCACTATTTCCTGTCGTATAGTGCTAAAGGCATGTGCACGCTACCTATCTAGATATCTCTTCAACAAAGAATAACAAGAGAATTAAGAAAATGTTAAAAGGAGAATTAAATTGTAAAGTTGTTTATAATTGTATTCTCTATCTGAATCATGAATCAAAAAAAGTTTGGGGTTTCATGTCCCTTTAACGAAATGTAGCATTTGGCAGCAATGCAACCATAACAGTGCATTCAGCACGACTACCTCCTGCTCTCCAAACCAATCTTTCTGCATTTCAGAGGAAAATACTCATATACAGGTAAGCTTCCTTCTGTCAGCTCAGGATACTGGCAGGTAAACCTCACACTGAAAAAATAGTTCATTCCACATTTACCATCAGTTCTCATTTGCACTGAAATGCATCAACATTGTAGATGTGCTTTTGATTTGTTTTTAAGCTTAAAGGGACAGTGCGCACCAATTTTCATCTAACTGCATGTAATAGACACTACTATAAAGAAGAATATGCACAGATACTGATCTAAAAATTCAGTATAAAACCTTTTAAAAACTTACTTAGAAGCTCCCAGTTTAGCTCTGTTAATGAGGTTGACTGGGACATCCAGTGAAAGGGGTTGGGAAAACAAGAAGAGCAGACCCCCCCCCCCATTCCCTGCTTAGGAAAAGACAGATAACACAAACAAGATCAGCAGTAGTCTGTAAACGCTCGTATACATCTGACACTGTGGGGATTGGTTAGCAGTCTGAAAATCAGTACAATGCTATTAAAAAAAAGGAAAACTATAGATTGTTACAAAAACACTCCCATATAGGCTATATAAATGGATTGTCTACAAGACGTTTATGCAAAGAAAAATCTATTGTACAATGTCCCTTTAAAGAACACATGCACTTAATTATATCTTAGCTTCACTGACAGCCTTACTGTGCACACTTCCTGTTGAGCATACAGCGGTAGGTTGTGTTCACCTGCACCTTCATAGTGTGCTGCTGGTGACTCTGTTGATGCTGAGTGCTAGGTGTCACCACTGGTAAACTGAGTAGCTGTGAACACAGGTGCACAGTAAATACAGTTCTATACTTTACAGTTTGTGTCCACAGTAAAATCTCACAGTAGTAGCTTTTTTTTTTAGAAGCATTTGTACTTAATGGGCCATTATAGTAAAACTATTCAATGTTTTTATTTGTTAGAGCATTTAATTTTAAGACTAGTGACCCTGCACTTCTATGTGTTTAACTCCCACAAATAGGTTATGCACACACAGTATAAAACACAAAAGGAAAATAAAAACCTGTGATAAACCAATTTGGGACTTTTGGCTACCAGACCTACTCCTTGTGCTTGTCACAGGATTAGAGCTTTAGAATAGCCCTAGGGGTGTGCATTTGTCGAATGCTGAATTTTGCTACTTTTGGAGCTGGGTTTCTTCTTGTGAAAGTGCAACACAATACAATCTGGATATGCACAGAGCTTAGTGTGTTACGCTTTCACAAGAAGAAAATCACAGAATGCCGCTATATTCAGCATTTGTTAGCTGCCTAATTAGATGAATGCACATCCCTAAAAAGGCTATTTGCTCCGACGGAAGGGTTACAAGTGATTCTTTATTCCGTACCTATCTTTTATTTATACACATCATTTTAACTGGTTTAGCTGGTATCCTAATAAGAAGATAGATAAAATAAAATACAGCATTCAAATATTGCACTATATAGAGTCATGCCATCCTCACAGTCACATTTAAATGGTGCATAGTTAGTGTAAGGGATGTGGTTAAAGGGATATTACACAAATGTTTAATTTTTTTGCAGTAAAAGAATGTTGCAATATACTTTATTTGCCCCCTTTTCTTGTCATTTAAAATTGTAGGCTTTCCAATTACCATAAGAACTAGAAATAAATACTCCAGACAAAACTATCACTGCTATTGTCCCACAGCCGTTGTTTACTCACTCTAGTAACTCATATACTAACTGGCCTCAACATAGGACATAACATAACTGAGACCTAGGTTTTTATATAGGAGTACTCTTTACTTGATGGAGTCTAAGGGGTAGATATACCAAGCAGCGGATGCTGCTATCTACCCCCTGTACTTTCCGGCTCACCAGAAACATAAGTTTACGAAGCAGCGGTCATAAGACCGCTGCTCCTTAACTCCTCCGCCACCTCTGAGGTGGCAGACAGCAATCAGCCCGATCAGATATGATCGAATGATTGATACCCCCTGCTAGCGGCCGATTGCCTGCATTGCACAAGCATTTCACCAGAACTGCTTGTGCAATGATAAATGCCGACAGCGTATACTGCTAGCATTTATCAGTGTGCGGCGGACATGATCATAATCCGCCCGCACATTGATAAATGTACCCCTCTAGCTTTACACATATTTCCTCAATATTTAAACAACTAATATAATTTTAAAACCACATCTGTATATTATTCTCAGGGCAGGATACACCGGTATGTATAGCATTTAAAGGGACAGTAGACAGCTGGAGATTTTAATATAAAATGTTTAGTTATGCATAATAAAACAACTTTGCAATATATTTTATTATTTATCTTGCGTCATTTCATATAATTTAGCATATCTACATAATTGCCTTTAACTGATAACAACTAAATTGTACTTTTTTTATTAACATAATGATCATGGTTAGCCTTGTTGTCTGCAGACTCAAAACCAGAGTGGCTTCTCATTGAGGCAAGTGGTGGGTGAAGTTTAGTTATTGAAAAACAATTGCAAAAAACAAGAAAATGGACAAATATGTTATTCTTTATAAAGACAACAAACAATGTCTTGTAATTACTAGGGGCTAGATTACCAGCGGAGTGCTAAATTATCGTGTGCACGCAAAAAGGCAAATTTGCCCATTTGCAGGCGCGCAATAATTAATCAGCCATTAAAGTGGCTGGTCATTGCTAATGCGACCTTGCCCCCAAAATACAATCTAGTGTATTTTATTGAAAAATAAAGATGGCAGCATCTTTATTTTTTTAATAAAATAACTGCACTAGGCAGTATTTTGGGGTTGGTGGGTTGGTGGGAGTGGGGTGTTAGAAAAAACGGCACTGAAAAGTGCCTTTACTTTGCGGTCTATGGGAACTGTGTGTATAATATTTAAGATTGCTGCCATCACTGCGTGACTTATCTTCTTCGCTGCGTTTAGGTTCTGATGCTGTCTGTAACGGCATCAGAACAAGGCTTCCATAGGAGCCTATGGAAGAGCATTCTTGTGGGCGCAATGCTTCACAGCAATGTGAACGCGAGGTCACGGTTACATTGCTGTGAACTTGTAATACCAGCACACATTAGTATGCGCTGGTATTACACAGTGGAATGCAAATATCACTTTCATAAAAGCGATATTTAGCGCTCCACTTTTAATTTGGCCCTAGGTGTTTACTGTCCCATTAACCCCTTAAGGACCAGACCATTTTTCAATTTCTTACCCTAAGGACCAGGGCTATTTTTACATGTCTGCGGTGTTTGTGTTTAGCTGTAATTTTCCTCTTACTCATTTACTGTACCCACACATATTATATATTGTTTTTCTCGCCATTAAATGGACTTTCTAAAAATATCATTATTTTCATCATATCTTATAATTTACTATAATTTTTTCTCTTGTAAGATGTATCGAGTCCACGGATTCATCCATACTTATGGGATATTCTCCTTCCTAACAGGAAGTGGCAAAGAGAGCACCCACAGCAGAGCTGTCTATATAGCTCCACCCTTAGCTCCGCCCCCAGTCATTCTCTTTGCCTGCTTAACTGCTAGGAAGGGTAAAG
>NC_069499.1:1013251549-1013277236 GCF_027579735.1 Bombina bombina | reverse complement strand
GTGTGATGAACTCTGATTGGCCGTTCCTTAATGTTTCATATCTTAGCAACTTCCATACACATACCTCCTGGTGGTGCTGTAACTTCATTTTTCATGTAGACTTATTTGTAACTCATGGGCCTGTCATGCGGATATGTGTGACGCAGATTTAATATCCGTGATCCGTTAAATATTAATGATTAAATTCTCTTTAAAATCTAATACTGTCACATTATTAAATGTTGTAGACATTTCTCGGTTTAATAACGGTCTGTTTCTTTAATACAAATACACATTTAATATTGTATGTCTTTATTGTTCATAAAATCCATTTCTTGACTTATTGTGAAGTATTGATATTGCTCTATTAAATGTATTTATAATGCACATTGATTGTGTGCTATTGCGTGACATTAAACTCTAATGTTTAAAGATGCTAATCTGGTGTTTCAAGATGCGTTTCCCACGCAATATTTCTGAATGTTCAAATTCAGGTTATAATTTCAGTAATTTGTATAATCTGTTTATAAATGTTAAACTACAGGTTTGTTTGTTATTAGTAAATAAACCTCAATCACATAAGGCATCTCTGTGCACCCACCAATCTTCATCTACTGAGCCTATCTCGATATGCTTTTCAAGCAAAGTATGTCAAGATAAGAAGAGAAGTAAATACACTCTTTAAATCTCTTAAAGGGACACTGTCCAAACAAATTTAGCGTTCGTGATTCAGATTGAGCATGAAATGTTAAACAACTTTATAATTTAATCCGATTCTCAAATGTTAAGAATTATCTTGTTATCTTTCTTTGCAAATCAATAATGATATTTTAGATTACGGACAATTGTTTCCAAAAACCTGGGTTGTCCTTGATGATTGTTGGATAAATTAATCCAACCAAAAAAAACAAGTTCTGTCCAGAGTACTGAAGCAAATAAATTATCTATTTAATGCCTTATTTTTAAAGTAATGATAGCAACATCACAAGGAGCATTCATAATATGAGACAATTTTTAAAGTTGCTTAAAATAGAATACTCATTCAGAATGTATAAATCATTAATTTTTTAACTGTCTCCCTTTAAGTATATTTTGAGTTCATGTCCCTTTAAAGAAACATTTCACAATAATGCTTGAAAAATCAGAAACCTAAGCACCTTCCTTTTGCTAAATTAGTATAACATATGAGTAAAGCAAATTTAGATTAACTTCTGGATTGTTTTACACACTGACTGAAATATATATTGTAAAGGAGGTATTTCCGAGTCTTCAGCTTAGAGGGACATTAAGCTATATGTTATGTATGCATTTTGGATAAGATTATAATATTTGAACAACTTAATATGTTTTGGTATTCAATCATTAGATTGTAATTATATATTCTTGGATTAAATACATATCTACATAGGCTATTTTGATGCTGATTGTTGGTTGCACATAGATGCCTTATGTAATTGACTAAGATATGTGCATTGATGTATCTTTTTCAAAGTATATTTAAAGACTGAATGTAATTCTATAGTACTTTCTAAATATGTTTAAATTCTTTTATGAATTATTGAAAAATCAATACACAATATACTTTGTGAATGTCCCTTTAAGGACCAAAACATTTGGAATGTTGATTTAACATTGTCAAAATAAACTAAAGGGGAATGAAAATTATATATAGATATGTGATGTCTAACCCAAGAGGTAAGATTTTAAAAACTACATAATATTAATAACTATAGTTAAATGACTCCACTAGAAAATTAAATCGATTAACCTGGCATCCAATAACTAGCTTGTGAAAAATATCAAGTTAAATGACCTAACATTTATAAATGTAAAAATTAAAAGAATTTAGAAAATAATGTTTTGAGATACCTAAGGAAGATACAAGATCTTATAAAATTAATTTTACATTCAACAACACTGTCACTTTAATGTAATTGAACCACTTCCCCTTCTTAAAAGTGAAAACAAATAATTTATGTCAAATTTTGACTACATATCCGAAATTATTTTAACATCTAAGAATTTCAAAAGAAAAGCATTGATGGATCTCACTCCCCAATTAATTTAAAAAAAGATAGTTTAATGTAATATTCTCTGAATCAGTGGATTTTCTAAAATTAATGCATTATTGATCTTATGCATGTGCTTGTCAAATAGACAACTACCAGTTATGGGAGTCAAATTGTTTTTTATTGACAGATTATCTGGATATTTATTATAATCTGTTCAAAAGAGTGTATTTAATACTAAAATGTTTATTATTACCATTTAAAAAATTAAAAGTTTCTGAAACAAAAACAAAAAAATATTCCTGGAAGTCATCAGATGACAATCTGAAATAAAAAAAAATAATTTTAACAAAGTTAATACACACGTTGTCAAATATTCATAAAATACATTTACAATCATCTTGTGTCTATGCTCTAACTTTGTTCAACATTTTATCAAGATATTTATTAATTAAATTTAAAAAAAACAAAAAAAACATACACCATTCTATTGTGTAATAAAAAATAAATTTAAATATCTGAATTTCTAATTCTACATAATAATGTATATCACATTTCAATAATATATATGTATGCTGAACATAAATGTAATATTTCATGTCCATTCAAATACCTCTATATCAACTATAATATGTATTCCTTTTTCTGATTGTGATCCCTAAATATCTAATGATGAAATAAGTCTGACTAATGTATGTAAGCTACCAATAATCAACATTCTTCCTGTGATTCTTAACTAGCATGCATTGGTACACCAACCTGGATAATGCATGGTCTTTGAAAGTCAATTCAGGGGTAAACAGTTGATCTTCAATAGGTGTCTTATTCATCAGTTCATAAAATAGAGGACTGTGAAATACCATCTAAAAAAGTAAAATCATCTAAGTGTCTGATTGTGATCCCTAAATATCTAATTATGAACTAAATATGACTAATGTATGTAAGCTACTAATATTCAACATTCTTCCTGTGATTCTTAACTAGCATGCATTGGTACACCAACCTGGATAATGCATGGTCTTTGAAAGTCAATTCAGGGGTAAACAGTTGATCTTCAATAGGTGTCTTATTCATCAGTTCATAAAATAGAGGACTGTGAAATACCATCTAAAAAAGTAAAATCATCTAAGTGTCTGATTGTGATCCCTAAATATCTAATTATGAACTAAATATGACTAATGTATGTAAGCTACTAATATTCAACATTCTTCCTGTGATTCTTAACTAGCATGCATTGGTACACCAACCTGGATAATGCATGGTCTTTGAAAGTCAATTCAGGGGTAAACAGTTGATCTTCAATAGGTGTGTTATTCATAATTTCCAAAATAGAGGACTGTGAAATACCATCTAAAAATTAGAAAATAATCTAAGTGTCTCCAATAGGATGCCTCCACAGCCTTATTCTATCAAATAGTTGGCACTTACCATGTGAACATGTCTTTGTATGGTTTTCAAGGTCAGCAGATTGGAAAGATAATGCCAGACATGATCCCATTGGTATACTTCAATTTCAATCGTGGCTTTTTCCACTGTCAGTCTGGGCAATGTTCACTGTCAGGCTTCTAATTCTTCCCTTTCAGTCTTTAGATTAAGTCAGCTCCCTAATGGCAGAAAAAGTTTAATAAAAATTACTACAAGTGTGTGAATCAGTTCTGTACCCCTCTCCCACCCCCCATTTCAGAATAAATTTCTGTCACTAGCTTACTAAGCGTGTGTAGCATCTTGTGTTATGTTCTATCAAGTGTGAAGATGAGTCATATTGAGCAGGACGAACCTCTAATGTGTGACATTGAACCATAGTCATGCTAGAGGATAGTTATGCTAGAGGATCCCTTTCTGAGTATTTACATTTTAAGTAATGTGTAAACTAAATACTAGTTTAGAAAATGTATGCCATATGATGTATTTGTGTACAATTCATGCCAGAAACAGTCCATACATTTATACTTACCATCTGATGTCCTCTTTAAAAACCAGGTGGCAAAGACTTGCTACAGGACCCAATGTCCAGAGCATCACCTATATTAATAAATGAAACACATTTTTAGCATTTGATGAACAATCCTAACATGTTTGCACAATTCCCTACTTGTCATTTCCCTAGAGTTCACATCTATTGACAATACTCCAGTCTAACTTCTATTATTTACCGTCTAAAGTGGCGGTTGATGATGTCTGCTCTGACATTGAGCCCCTCGTCCCGGAATGGCCCCTCTAGAACAGGATCATCCTCCTAATCTCTGAGGAGGTTTCGGTGCGCCGGGACGCACTGCAGCATCCCAGCCCGCTGTGCAATATTATGCAGGACGCTACAGGCTACAACGATCTTAGCCACCTTCTTTGGGTTGTACTGGAGGGCTCCTCCCGACCTGTCCAGGCACCTGAACCTCATCTTCAGGAGCCCGAACATCCGTTCAACCACCACCCTGGTTCTCTTATGAGCCCTATTGTAGCGCTCCTCAGACACATCAGTCGGGCTATGCAAGGGGGTAATGAGCCAAGGCCGGCTCATGTACCCAGAATCACCTATAAATTATGAACAGAACATAATTCAAACAGAATCCTCAAAATAGTATTTGGAGTCCAATAAAAAGTTTTGTACACGATAATCCACTAACAAATGTTTATTTTAAAAAAAAATAATCTAGTTCAATATTATTCTCTATCTTCCCATTTCATCTAAGACATGCTACAAATGCGTATTTCTCCTAAATCAAACCTTGTGTAAAATGCAAACTACATGGTTACATTGCATTCTCTATCTGAGCATTTAAGGTAAGACATGCTACATATCTGCATTGAACTATAAGACATTAGCGGAAAGAGACAATGACATGGTTAAATTGCATTCGCTAATATCTTCCCATTTCAGCTAAGACATGCTACATATGCATATTTCTCCTAAACCAAACCTTGTGTAAAATGCAAACTACATGGTTACATTGCATTCTCTATCTGAGCATTTAAGGTAAGACATGCTACATATCTGCATTGAACTAAAAGACATTAGCGGAAAGAGACAATGACATGGTTAAATTGCATTCGCTAATATCTTCCCATTTCAGCTAAGACATGCTACATATGAATATTTCTCCTAAACCAAACCTTGTGTAAAATGCAAACTACATGGTTACATTGCATTCTCTATCTGAGCATTTAAGGTAAGACATGCTACATATCTGCATTGAACTAAAAGTAGACATTAGCGGAAAGAGACAATGACATGGTTAAATTGCATTAGCTAATATCTTGCCATTTCAACTAAGACATGCTACATATGCGTATTTCTCCTAAACCAAACCTTGTGTAAAATGCAAACTAAATGGTTACATTTCATTCTCTATCTGAGCATTTAAGGTAAGACATGCTACATATCTGCATTGAACTAAAAGACATTAGCGGAAAGAGACAATGACATGGTTAAATTGCATTAGCTAATATCTTGCCATTTCAGCTAAGACATGCTACATATGCGTATTTCTCCTAAACCAAACCTTGTGTAAAATGCAAACTACATGGTTACATTGCATTCTCTATCTGAGCATTTAAGGTAAGACATGCTACATATCTGCATTGAACTAAAACTAGACATTAGCGGGGAAAAAAATAAATGGTTAAATTGCATCCTATAGCTGAACATTACAGTGGCAATTGTCAAACTAATTAACCATGTTGTGCACAAATACTCACCAACGAGATAACCAGGGGGCATTTGTCTTTCCTCAAACGGTCTCCACAGGGACGACAGAGAGAGGATGCGGGCATCATGACTAGCCCCTCCAAAATTCGCACACACATGCATAATCCTCATCCGTGCGTCACAAACATACTGCACGTTGAGGCTATGAAAATGTTTGTGATTTCTGAAGGGCAAGTCATCAATTGGAGCACGCAGCGCAATGTGGGTACAATCTATGGCTCCCAAGACATTGGGCAATTCAGCAATATCAAAGAATTCCCGCTTCAGGCGCCTCCAATCACCATCATTCTGTGGGAATCCTATGAATTGCTTACTGATACGTACCATGGCGTCCAGAAAGTTATCAAACACCACAGAGAATGTACCTTGAGCCAGGCCATGCATGTACAGTTCTCCGGATGGAAAACTCCCGGAGGCCAGGACGTATAGACAGCTTAGCATCTTACTCATGGCGGGAACAGCAGTCCTTATTCTTATATGTGGCTCCAAATGAGGTTTAAGAAGATCGTAAAGGCCAATGAGCTGTTCGCAATTGAGCCAATACTTATCATAAACCTCAAAGTCGCTCATGTTTTCCAAGGTGGGTCTCACCCTGTAGACAGGAGGACCTCGAACCAGACGACCCCTTCGTCTCAGTCTGAGCCGCAGAGGCTGCCTGATTCGACCAACAGCTAGTTCGCCAATAGCAGCACCAGCAGCGTCTACCATGTCATCGTCATCCATCTTTCAAAACAGCGTAACAAGGTATGCACTTGATCTGATGTGGATCACAAGTGATGCATTGGCCATGTTGTTTGGGGGATTTATAGTACAATTAGTCCAATGGTAGTGAGTTTGTAATGATTGCTAATTGTATTCACTTGTTTGTATGTGAGCGGCGCGAATGCTTTCACAGTGGGCGTTTTTTGGTTGTTTGCTGAAATGTTGTTTTCCAACAATGAATCTCAATGTGAAAGTGTCAAATATCACGCATACAGTGCATGTTTGTAATGTTTGATCATATGCGTAATCAATATTTATGAAACGCGATCTTATAGTAACAAGCACACGTCCAGGCTAAAATGAATGAAAGTGCATAGTTGTGTATAATGTGCATCGAATGTGATCGATCAATGTTGCTGCAATATTGCTTGTAAACGATAAATTAACATCTGCCATCTGTAGTATTGTATATATATGAGTGATTGCCGAGCAGTCAATATTGTATGCGTCCCTTTAAAATCGCAATAATAATTCAGAACTTCCTGTCTGCCATCTGTAGTATTGTATATATAAGTGATTGCTGAGATGTGAATATTGTATGCGTCCCTTTAAAATCGCAATAATAATTCCGAACTTCCCGTCTGCCATCTGTAGTATTGTATATATAAGTGATTTGCGAGCTGTCAATATTGTATGCGTCCCTTTAAAATCGCAATAATAATTCCGAACTTCCCGTCTGCCATCTGTAGTATTGTATATATAAGTGATTGCCGAGCTGTCAATATTGTATGCGTCCCTTTAAAATCGCAATAAGAATTCAGAACTTCCCGTCTGCCATCTGTAGTATTGTATATATAAGTGATTGCCGAGCTGTCAATATTGTATGCTTCCCTTTCAAATCGCAATAAGAATTCAGAACTTCCCGTCTGCCATCTGTAGTATTGTATATATAAGTGATTGCCGAGCAGTCAATATTGTATGCGTCCCATTCAAATGGCACTAATACTGAATAACTTCCGGCTGTCATCTGTAGTATTGTATATATAAGTGATTGCCGAGCTGTCAATATTGTATGCGTCCCTTTCAAATCGCACTAATACTGAATAACTTCCAGCTGTCATCTGTAGTATTGTATATATAAGTGATTGCCGAGCTGTCAATATTGTATGCGTCCCTTTCAAATCGCACTAATACTGAAGAACTTCCGGCTGTCATTTGTAGTATTGTATATATAAGTGATTGCCGAGATGTCAATATTGTATGCGTCCCTTTCAAATCGCACTAATGCTGAATAACTTCCGGCTGTCATCTGTAGTATTATATATATAAGTGATTTGCGATCTGACAATATTTCTTAATTGTCCCATTGAAATCTCCCTAATAATGCTATTCCAAACTGTTCTTTACGTATATGTTGTATTGTAGTATTGAGTGTTAAAGTTCCGAAAGGGGCGGTACAGTCGTGAATCTGTGATGTGTATGGTTGAATCTTCTAATGACGTCATGATATTATTAACCTGCCTATGTAGTTCTGAAATCCTCATTGTGTTGTTGTATTGTGCTACATTGTTATTGTGTGCTGAATAAAATCTAAATGTGTGCTTTGTGGTTGCGTGATGGGTGATGCGTGTTATGTACATGTACGTATATATTGTGATTGTGTCCCACATATGCTGACTTCTATATAGCGGTGTGGCATTGTTGTTCCTTCCCATAAAGTGACATCTGTAATCTGGTGTAATGATGTTCTTGTTGTACGTAATTCCTAATGGTTTCTGGTGATGGAATCATGATGTTAAAAGTACAGTAAAATCCATATGTTCTGTTTTGTGATTCCTATAGAGAATGTAATGTGTTTTTCCCCCATCATTTGAATGCACATGTATGAGTGAATGTTAAAAGTAATGTATGTGCATCCATGACTGATTATGTGTTAAGCCTATGTAGATATGCTGTTGCTGCAAGTTTACATTATTTTTGTGTCCGTTTAAATGTAATATTTTGATAACAAAAAGTTTGTTACTAGTGATGTTGATTTGTAGTTGATGTAATAGAAAAGTCTGAAACAATTTAATGGTGTTGTGAATATTCAATAATTAAAATCCATAAATCCACCATAGGGAAATAGTCATTTCTTGATCTATTTATCATAGCAGGGTCTAACGCAAAAAAAGTATGTATTTTTTAGCGCTGGTATTTGGAGTTTTTCGGTCTACGCTATTTGCGTGCGTTAGGGAAATGTGGGTTTCGCGTGCACGAGCACGTCTTCCCAATAGAAGTCAATGGAGGCTCTAAAATTTGGTCATTTTTTTTTTTCTAAGACTGGTTTTCCTCGTAAAGTGAGTGACGTCATGAGCTTGTGTGAAAAAGTAACTAAATCGTGTTCTTTTTGTAATAAATAAATATTTTTGGTATGTCATGTGGTGTATATTGTTTGTATGCATCGATGAGTGTATACAGGGAGTGCAGAATTATTAGGCAAATGAGTATTTTGACCACATCATCC
This sequence comes from Bombina bombina, assembly GCF_027579735.1. Lineage (NCBI taxonomy): Eukaryota > Metazoa > Chordata > Amphibia > Anura > Bombinatoridae > Bombina > Bombina bombina. The sequence continues at coordinate 1,013,268,337 of NC_069499.1, read as the reverse complement.
TCTTTATGCATGTTGTCTTACTCCAAGCTGTATAGGCTCGAAAGCCTACTACCAATTAAGCATATTAGGTGATGTGCATCTCTGTAATGAGAAGGGGTGTGGTCTAATGACATCAACACCCTATATCAGGTGTGCATAATTATTAGGCAACTTTCTTTCCTTTGGCAAAATGGGTCAAAAGAAGGACTTGACAGGCTCAGAAAAGTCAAAAATAGTGAGATATCTTGCAGAGGGATGCAGCACTCTTAAAATTGCAAAGCTTCTGAAGCGTGATCATCGAACAATCAAGCGTTTCATTCAAAATAGTCAACAGGGTCGCAAGAAGCGTGTGAAAAACCAAGGCGCAAAATAACTGCCCATGAACTGAGAAAAGTCAAGCGTGCAGCTGCCAAGATGCCACTTGCCACCAGTTTGGCCATATTTCAGAGCTGCAACATCACTGGAGTGCCCAAAAGCACAAGGTGTGCAATACTCAGAGACATGGCCAAGGTAAGAAAGGCTGAAAGACGACCACCACTGAACAAGACACACAAGCTGAAACGTCAAGACTGGGCCAAGAAATATCTCACGACTGATTTTTCTAAGGTTTTATGGACTGATGAAATGAGAGTGAGTCTTGATGGGCCAGATGGATGGGCCCGTGGCTGGATTGGTAAAGGGCAGAGAGCTCCAGTCCGACTCAGACGCCAGCAAGGTGGAGGTGGAGTACTGGTTTGGGCTGGTATCATCAAAGATGATCTTGTGGGGCCTTTTTGGGTTGAGGATGGAGTCAAGCTCAACTCCCAGTCCTACTGCCAGTTTCTGGAAGACACCTTCTTCAAGCAGTGGTACAGGAAGAAGTCTGCATCCTTCAAGAAAAACATGATTTTCATGCAGGACAATGCTCCATCACACGCGTCCAAGTACTCCACAGCGTGGCTGGCAAGAAAGGGTATAAAAGAAGAAAATCTAATGACATGGCCTCCTTGTTCACCTGATCTGAACCCCATTGAGAACCTGTGGTCCATCATCAAATGTGAGATTTACAAGGAGGGAAAACAGTACACCTCTCTGAACAGTGTCTGGGAGGAAGTGGTTGCTGCTGCACGCAATGTTGATGGTGAACAGATCAAAACACTGACAGAATCCATGGATGGCAGGCTTTTGAGTGTCCTTGCAAAGAAAGGTGGCTATATTGGTCACTGATTTGTTTTTGTTTTGTTTTTGAATGTCAGAAATGTATATTTGTGAATGTTGAGATGTTATATTGGTTTCACTGGTAAAAATAAATAATTGAAATGGGTATATATTTGTTTTTTGTTAAGTTGCCTAATAATTATGCATAGTAATAGTCACCTGCACACACAGATATCCCCCTAAAATAGTTATAACTAAAAAAAAACCTAAAAACTAAATCCAAAACTATTCAGCTTTGATATTAATGAGCTTTTTGGGTTCATTGAGAACATGGTTGTTGTTCAATAATAAAATTAATCCTCAAAAATACAACTTGCCTAATAATTCTGCACTCCCTGTATTTGTGATAATGTTATTAGTTAGATGTAGGTATATGAGGGTCTTTTCCCGTGTGTCAATGTTAGTCAATGGGAAAATGGATTTGTGTAGTTTTTTTTCTAACACCCGAGATCTCGCAACTTTGTATTTTGATGAAAAATTATTAAATCTTAAAAATAAACATAGTGTAGTGTTTGTTAGAGTGTAAGTGTACTTTGTGTAATATTTGTTTTGTGATTCGTGAATGTTTATTTTGTCGGTATATGTTTACTACTGGGTCTGAGGTGTCGGTAGAAATTTGAGCGTTGAGTGATTTTTGAGTGTCGGTAACTGAACTCTAAATACCAGAGTCCGTAAGAAACCAGCGTTAGGGGCCTCTAACGCTGGTTTTCATGGCTAACGCCAAACTCCAAATCTAGGCCACAGTTACCATAGACCGCTATGTAAAGGCCCTTTTCACACCTCACACCCACCAACTTTAAACCCTCATTAGTTCTTATTGTAATTATTTTATTAAAAAATAAAGATGCTACTATATTTATGTTTTTAATAAAGTATATTAAACTTGATTTGGGTGGCATTTGGTGGACATTTATAAAATTAACCAGAGATCTGATCTCTGGTTAATTTTATAAGCGCTAATTGCTACTGCGAGCAAATTTGCCCATTTGCAGGCACGCAATAAATTAGTGCTCCACTTGTAATCTAGGCCTAAATGTTTACAATTACAATCTCAAAGTATTTAAGGTCTCTTTAATAGAACTGTTGACCCAAACATCCCTGTATATAGTTTACACCAAATGTAGGAAAGTGAAAATAATTTTATTTATCTTTGCCTTGATTGACAGAAATAATCTCATTTAGCGTGTCACACTTACAAGAAATAGCTATGTTAGTATGGGCGACTTTCTTGTCTAAATATTTCAGATCCCATTGCAAGGCATCTTGCATTTTATAGCCTATCACATTTTGCTCAATTGGTACATGACCCTGTTAAACCCTTTAAAATATAAAGTTGGCTTTTTTTTTTACAGCAGATTATAATTATATAGATTTCACCATCTGGTAAAGAGAGGTGCATTACTGCAAGCTCCGTTAGACCATGCAATCCGCCGTGGGCTTAATGAATTTAATGAGATACCTCGCCAAGTTAATTTTTAATGCAAAACATATTCCTCATGAATATTTAAAAAGGAGGAAACAAGACTTCACTTTCAGTATAGTGTTTTATCCTTATAGGGTTAACCTCTTAGCTAAATGGTTAAAAGAACTCTGCATACAATTGTTTTTTGTTTTTTTTTTGCATATAAAACTTTAGAGCATATTAATTTGTATTAATCAGAAATGTATACTTGATACTTATATATCAACATTAATACTTCACTAGTCCACAATTTTTTAGTACATTTAGGGCTAGATTACAAGTGAAGCGCTAAATTATCGCGCTCCCGCAAACCGGCAAATTTGCTGGATTGCGGGTGAGAGATAATTAATAAGCCATTACATTCAAATCTCTGGTAAATTTTATAAATGTGTCCCCAATGCCCCCAAAATACAGTGTAGTGTTTTCTATAAAAAAATAAAGATAGCAGCATCTTTATTTTTATATAAAATTACTGCACTAGGCAGCATTTTGGGGGTAAAGTTTGCGGGAGTGGGGTGTTTAAAAAAAACGTCACTGAAAAGTGCCTTTACATTGCAGTCTATGGGAACTGTGTGGTCCAGTAAATATATATGTATATGCTTATATAACATATATATTTACATGTTAATATGTGTATATACACATATTAACACATAAATATATATGTACAGTATATAATCATATACATATATATTTAAATTTGCTGCCATCGCTGCGCTACTTACCGCCCTTTGCTGCTCTTAGGTTCTGTGCCATCTCTGACGGAATCAGAACGAGGCTCACATTGGAGCCTATGGAAGCGTTAGTGTGCGCTGGTATTACACTGTGGATCACAAATATACGCCTAGATTTAGAGTTCTGTGTTAGCCGTCAAAACCAGCGTTAGGGGCTCCTAACGCTGGTTTTGGGCTACCGCTGGTATTTAGAGTCAGTCAGGAAAGGGTCTAACGCTCACTTTCCAGCCGCGACTTTTCCATACCGCAGATCCCCCTACGCCATTTGCGTATCCTATCTTTTCAATGGGATCTTCCTAACGCCGGTATTTAGAGTCTTGGCTGAAGTGAGCGTTAGAAAACTACTGACAAAACTCCAGCCGCAGAGAAAAGCCAGGAGTTAAGAGCTTTCTGGGCTAACGCCGGTTCATAAAGCTCTTAACTACTGTGCTCTAAAGTACACTAACACCCATAAACTACCTATGTACTCCTAAACCGAGGCCCCCCCACATCGCCGCCACTCTAATACATTTTTTTAACCCCTAATCTGCCGACCGCACACCGCCGCAACCTACATTATCCCTATGTACCCCTAATCTGCTGCCCCTAACACCGCCGACCCCTATATTATATTTATTAACCCCTAATCTGCCGCCCCCAGCGTCGCTGCCACCTACCTACAATTATTAACCCCTAATCTGCCGACCGGACCTCACCTCTAAAATAATAAAGTTATTAACCCCTAATCCGCCTCACTCCCGCCTCAATAACCCTATAATAAATAGTATTAACCCCTAATCTGCCCTCCCTAACATCACCGACACCTAACTTCAAGTATTAACCCCTAATCTGCCGACCGGACCTCACCGCTACTCTAATAAATGTATTAACCCCTAAAGCTAAGTCTAACCCTAACACTAACACCCCCCTAAATTAAATATAATTTTTATCTAACTAAATAAATTATTTCTTATTAAATAAATTATTCCTATTTAAAGCTAAATACTTACCTGTAAAAACATAATTTATGCTTACCTGATAAATTCCTTTCTCCTGTAGTGTAGTCAGTCCACGGGTCATCCATTACTTATGGAATATATCTCTTCCTAACAGGAAACTGCAAGAGAATTACCCAGCAGAGCTGCTATATAGCTCCTCCCCTCACATATCATACTCAGTCATTCGACCAAAGCAGACGAGAAAGGAGGAATCATAGGGTACAGTGGTGACTGGAGTTTAATTAAAATTTAGACCTGCCGTAAAAACAGGGCGGGCCGTGGACTGACTACACTACAGGAGAAAGGAATTTATCAGGTAAGCATAAATTATGTTTTCTCCTGTTAAGTGTAGTCAGTCCACGGGTCATCCATTACTTATGGAATACCAATACCAAAGCTAAAGTACACGGATGAAGGGAGGGACAAGGCAGGAACATTAAACAGAAGGAACCACTGCCTGAAGTACCTTTCTCCCAAAAATAGCTTCCGACGAAGCAAAAGTGTCAAATTTGTAAAATTTTGAAAAAGTGTGAAGCGAAGACCAAGTCCCAGCCTTGCAAATCTGTTCAACAGAGGCCTCATTTTTAAAGGCCCAGGTGGAAGCCACAGCTCTAGTAGAATGAGCTGTAATCCTTTCAGGAGGCTGCTGTCCAGCAGTCTCATAGGCTAAGCGTATTATGCTACGAAGCCAAAAAGAGAGAGAGGTAGCCGAAGCCTTTTGACCTCTCCTCTGTCCAGAGTAAACGACAAACAGGGAAGAAGTTTGACGAAAATCCTTAGTTGCCTGCAAATAGAATTTCAGGGCACGGACTACGTCCAGATTATGCAAAAGTCGTTCCTTCTTTGAAGAAGGGTTAGGACACAGAGATGGAACAACAATCTCTTGATTGATATTCCTGTTAGTAACTACCTTAGGTAAGAACCCAGGTTTAGTATGCAGGACTACCTTGTCTGAATGAAAAATCAGATAAGGAGAATCACAATGTAAGGCAGATAACTCAGAGACTCTTCGAGCCAAGGAAATAGCCATCAAAAACAGAACTTTCCAAGATAACAGCTTGATATCAACGGAATGAAGGGGTTCAAATGGAACGCCTTGAAGAACATTAAGAACTAAGTTTAAGCTCCACGGCGGAGCAACAGACTTAAACACAGGCTTAATCCTAGTTAAAGCCTGACAGAAAGCCTGAACGTCTGGAACTTAAGCCAGACGTTTGTGTAGAAGAATAGACAGAGCAGAAATCTGTCCCTTTAACGAACTAGTAGATAAGCCCTTTTCTAAACCCTCTTGTAGAAAGGACAATATCCTAGGAATCCTAACCTTACTCCATGAGTAACTCTTGGATTCGCACCAATGTAAATATTTACGCCATATCTTATGGTAAATTTTTCTGGTAACAGGCTTCCTAGCCTGTATTAAGGTATCAATAACCGACTCCGAGAAGCCACGCTTTGATAGAATCAAGCATTCAATCTCCATGCAGTCAGCCTCAGAGAAATTAGATTTGGATGTTTGAAAGGACCCTGAATTAGAAGGTCCTGTCTCAGAGGCAGAGACCACGGTGGACAGGACGACATGTCCACTAGGTCTGCATACCAGGTCCTGCGTGGCCACGCAGGCGCTATCAGAATCACCGAAGCTCTCTCCTGTTTGATCTTGGCAATCAAACGAGGAAGCATCGGGAATGGTGGAAACACATAAGCCATGTTGAAGACCCAAGGGGCTGTCAGAGCATCTATCAGCACCGCTCCCGGGTCCCTGGACCTGGATCCGTAACAAGGAAGCTTGGCGTTCTGACGAGACGCCATGAGATCCAGATCTGGTTTGCCCCAACGACGAATCAGTTGAGCAAAGACCTCCGGATGAAGCTCCCACTCCCCCGGATGAAAAGTCTGGCGACTTAGAAAATCCGCCTCCCAGTTCTCCACGCCTGGGATGTAGATCGCTGACAGGTGGCAAGAGTGAGACTCTGCCCAGCGAATTATCTTTGAGACTTCCAACATCGCTAGGGAACTTCTGGTTCCCCCTTGATGGTTGATGTAAGCCACAGTCGTGATGTTGTCCGACTGAAATCTGATGAACCTCAGAGTTGCTAACTGAGGCCAAGCTAGGAGAGCATTGAATATTGCTCTTAACTCCAGAATATTTATTGGGAGGAGTTTCTCCTCCTGAGTCCATAATCCCTGAGCTTTCAGGGAATTCCAGACTGCTCCCCAGCCTAGAAGGCTGGCGTCTGTTGTTACAATCGTCCAATCCGGCCTGCGAAAGGTCATCCCCTTGGACAGATGTGGCAGAGAAAGCCACCATAGAAGAGAATCTCTGGTCTCTTGATCCAGATTTAGTAGGGGGAACAAATCTGAGTAATCCCTGTTACAAACTGCTATTTGTGACTGGCCCTTTAAATGGAAGGTTGCCCTGCTTCCCTGGATTTTGGAGAAGCCTATTTGCCAGCCTCCTTCCTCATGACTATGGCCCCTGGAAGATTGTGCCCCTGAGAGTATATTGACTTTTGTTGGGTGTGTGTGGCCCTTTGGGAACCGTCTGGGGACATATTGTGACTTTGGTGAACAATGCCCCCTTTAAGACTATGTCCCCAGACCTGTGAAATGACTTGTCCCTGGCTTTCTCCCACTTGGTTCAGTTTCATTGTGTGCCATTAAGAGTTAAATTTTGTTCAGCTTCAAGAAACCTATTCTAAATACAAGTCTGCTGGGATTAGCTTTAATTAGGTTTAGTGATCAACTTTCCCATTGTCTAATCAGACTAGTATTGATAAGGTGGACTGCATTGTTTTATTGTGTGTAATGTTATCTGCTGAAGTAAATGTTGTGGCCTGTCAAAGGGAGTGTCTCTCTATCTAATATCAAATGTGTGATGGGGGATTTTATGCCTCCCCCTGAGAGTGTCCTGTTTGCATGCAACCTCAATAAAAAGGAGGCTGTGTGCTCCAGCACATCAGACCTATTTTTGACCCTCTAACTTGCAGCTTTGACTCATGTTTGTAGGGGACAGCTTATAATCACTACAGGGATTGCTATGCTCTTCATACTCCCTTAGCTACAGGGATTGCTACAGAAGGAAGAGGTTCACCTACTGGAGCCTGGTCATAGGTCCAGGGCGCAGAGCAGACGGCGAGATACCAGCCCAGCAGCGGTGGTTCATAGAGTCTGCATTACTTATGGTGGCTGCGCAGCAGTTATAGAGTGTCCACGGTGCTGCTGCTCCTTTGGTGAGCGCTAGGAGCATCCTTTTCTACGGTTCAACTTCCAGCCAGCCTGGAGGCAACCGTAACATTTGGCGGCAGCGGTGGGATTGGCGTCCTAGCGCAAGGAGCAGCACCACAACAGCACTGGTATCGTAGGAGAGTAATTGAGGGCAACGCTAGCCACTGCGCAGCGTCCCTACCTACAGCAGCATGGAGCTGACAAGATACTGGTCAGAACCATGTGAAGAGCACCTCAACCGGATCCGTCGCTATGAGGGCGCGGATTTCGTTCCAGAGGTAAAGAGGCGGCTAGTTCGATATGGTCCAGACCCTGCGCAGGAGGTAGTCAGTCGCATCATCCGGGAATTGGATACGGAGAACAAAGCGGCACGAGCCTTTGAGCGCCAACTGTGGAGTTTGAGGGTATGGACACCTGGTCTCTCTCCCCAGCCGCAGCATGTTCCACAGGGAGAGGAGAGCAGCGACCTCCCTCCCCAGCGGCAGTATACTGTGCAGAGGGAAGAGACAACCGGTCTCCTTCCCCAACCAGAGATACCAGAGGCAGCAGGCCTCATAGACTGGTCCTGGGAGGACCCCCAGCAGGCAGGTGGAGATGGGACCGCAGTCTCTCTACCGGCCCTACAGGGATGCTGGGCAGGTGGCCCAGATCCCCAGCGACAGACCCAGCTACAGGGAGGGGAGAGCATCGACCTCCCTCCCCAGCCGGAGTGTGCCTTCCAGGGAGAGGAGACAACCGGTCTCTCTCCCCAGCCGCAGCATGTTCCACGGGAAGAGGAGAGCATCGACCTCCCTTCCCAACGGCCGCCGGAGTATCAGGAGGAGGAGGTAAGCCAATCTCCCCCTCCCCAGCTAACTCCTAACTTGGGCCCAGGGTTAACAGTGGAGATGTTAACCCCCACTGACCCCCACGTTCCCTTTTCCACCGGGCAGGACTATGCCCCAATTCCATCAGCAGAAGAGCTGGCATCAGGACAGAGCGCTGCTGGCCTCTGCCCTACAGACCCCCTTGTTACAGGACTGGCCTGCAAACCCCTCACCCCAGCAGAAGCGCTGGCACCAGGGCAGAGTGCCGCTGGCCTCTGCCCCCCAAGTACCATCAGCTATTTGCCCAGCTGCGCCAGGAAGGCAGAGGATGCTACACTTTCATCCTATAACCTGGAACCTACAGGCCAGTGCTACTTGTTGTGGGGGGGCTGCTTTGCTGCTAGTGTTTATTTGTGGGTGGGTTGCGAGACTAACTTAGGCACTGACCGACAGAAGGTCAGGTGCCTTGTTAGTCTCCCTCCAAAAGGGGAGATATGTTACAAACTGCTATTTGTGACTGGCCCTTTAAATGGAAGGTTGCCCTGCTTCCCTGGATTTTGGAGAAGCCTATTTGCCAGCCTCCTTCCTCATGACTATGGCCCCTGGAAGATTGTGCCCCTGAGAGTATATTGACTTTTGTTGGGTGTGTGTGGCCCTTTGGGAACCGTCTGGGGACATATTGTGACTTTGGTGAACAATGCCCCCTTTAAGACTATGTCCCCAGACCTGTGAAATGACTTGTCCCTGGCTTTCTCCCACTTGGTTCAGTTTCATTGTGTGCCATTAAGAGTTAAATTTTGTTCAGCTTCAAGAAACCTATTCTAAATACAAGTCTGCTGGGATTAGCTCTAATTATGTTTAGTGATCAACTTTCCCATTGTCTAATCAGACTAGTATTGATAAGGTGGACTGCATTGTTTTATTGTGTGTAATGTTATCTGCTGAAGTAAATGTTGTGGCCTGTCAAAGGGAGTGTCTCTCTATCTAATATCAAATGTGTGATGGGGGATTTTATGCCTCCCCCTGAGAGTGTCCTGTTTGCATGTAACCTCAATAAAAAGGAGGCTGTGTGCTCCAGCACATCAGACCTATTTTTGACCCTCTAACTTGCAGCTTTGACTCATGTTTGTAGGGGACAGCTTATAATCACTACAGGGATTGCTATGCTCTTCATACTCCCTTAGCTACAGGGATTGCTACAGAAGGAAGAGGTTCACCTACTGGAGCCTGGTCATAGGTCCAGGGCGCAGAGCAGACGGCGAGATACCAGCCCAGCAGCGGTGGTTCATAGAGTCTGCATTACTTATGGTGGCTACACAGCAGTTATAGAGTGTCCACGGTGCTGCTGCTCCTTTGGTGAGCGCTAGGAGCATCCTTTTCTACGGTCCAACTTCCAGCCAGCCTGGAGGCAACCGTAACAATCCCCGTTCCACTGACTTAGCATGCACAATTGCAGCGGTCTGAGATGCAGGTGCGCAAATGGTACTATGTCCATTGCCGCTACCATTAAGCTGATTACTTCCATGCACTGAGCTACTGACGGTGTGGAATGGAGTGAAGGACACGGCAAGCATTTAGAAGTTTTAATAACCTGGCCTCTGTCAGGTAAGTTTTCATCTCTACAGAATCTATAAGAGTCCCTAGAAAGGGAACTCTTGTAAGTGGTAATAGAGAACTCTTTTCCACGTTCACCTTCCACCCATGCGACCTCAGAAATGCCAGAACTATCTCTGTATGAGACTTGGCAGTTTGAAAACTTGACGCTTGTATCAGAATGTCGTCTAGGTACGGAGTCACCGCTATGCCTCACGGTCTTAGTACCGCCAGAAGTGATCCTAGAATTTTTGTAAAGATTCTTGGAGCCGTAGCTAATCCGAAGGGAAGAGCTACAAACTGGTAATGCCTGTCTAGGAAGGCAAATCTCAGATACCGGTAATGGTCCTTGTGAATCGGTATGTGAAGGTAGGCATCCTTTAGGTCCACTGTGGTCATGTACTGACCCTCTTGGATCATGGGAAGGATGGTTCGAATAGTTTCCATTTTGTCCTCCTTGTTTAGGATTTTTAAGTCCAAGATTGGCCTGAAGGTTCCCTCTTTCTTGGGAACCACAAATAGGTTTGAATAGAATCCCTGCCCGTGTTCCGTCCGCGGAACTGGGTGGATTACCCCCATTAGTAAGAGGTCTTGTACACAGCGTAGAAACGCCTCTTTCTTTATTTGGTTTGCTGATAACCTTGAAAGATGAAATCTCCCCCGTGGAGGAGAAGTTTTGAAGTCCAGGAGATATCCCTGAGATATGATCTCCAACGCCCAGGGATCCTGGACATCTCTTGCCCAAGCCTGGGCGAAGAGAGAAAGTCTGCCCCCCACTAGATCCGTTTCCGGATAGGGGGCCCTCTCTTCATGCTGTTTTGGGGGCAGCAGCAGGTTTCTTGGCCTGCTTGCCCCTGTTCCAGGACTGGTTAACTTTCCAGCCCTGTCTGTAACGAGCAACAGCTCCTTCCTGTTTTGGAGCGGAGGAAGTTGATGCTGCTCCTGCCTTGAAGTTACGAAAGGCACGAAAATTAGACTGTTTGGCCTTTGATTTGGCCCTGTCCTGAGGTAGAGCATGGCTCTTACCTCCCGTAATGTCAGCAATAATTTCTTTCAAGCCGGGCCCGAATAAGGTCTGCCCTTTGAAAGGAATATTAAGCAATTTAGATTTAGAAGTCACGTCAGCTGACCAGGATTTAAGCCATAGCGCTCTGCGCACTTGGATGGCGAATCCGGAGTTCTTAGCCGTAAGTTTGGTTAAATGCACAACGGCATCAGAAACAAATGCGTTAGCTAGCTTAAGTGTCTTAAGCTTGTTGATTATTTCATCCAATGGAGCTGAGCGAATGGCCTCTTCTAGAGACTCAAACCAGAATGCTGCCGCAGCAGTGACAGGCGCAATGCATGCGAGGGGCTGTAAAATAAAACCTTGTTGAACAAACATTTTCTTAAGGTAACCCTCTAATTTTTTATCCATTGGATCTGAAAAGGCACAACTATCCTCCACCGGGATAGTGGTACGCTTAGCTAAAGTAGAAACTGCTCCCTCCACCTTAGGGACCGTCTGCCATAAGTCCCGTGTGGTGGCGTCAATAGGAAACATTTTCTTAAATATGGGAGGAGGGGTAAAAGGCACACCCGGTCTATCCCACTCCTTGCTAATAATCTCTGTAAGCCTTTTTGGTATAGGAAATACGTCAGTACACACCGGTACCGCATAGTATCTATCCAACCTACATCATTTCTCTGGAATTGCAACCGTGTTACAATCATTCAGAGCCGCTAATACCTCCCCTAGCAATGTGCGGAGGTTCTCTAGCTTAAATTTAAAATTGGAAATCTCTGAATCCAGTCTCCCTGGATCAGATCCGTCACCCACAGAATGAAGCTCTCCGTCCTCACGTTCTGCAAACTGTGACGCAGTATCTGACATGGCTCTCATCTCATCCGCGCGCTCTATCCTTAACCCAGAGCTATCGCGCTTGCCTCTTAATTCTGGCAACTTAGATAATACTTCTGTCATAACAGTAGCCATGTCTTGCAAAGTGATTTGTAAGGGCCTCCCTGATGTACTTGGCGCCACAAAATCACGCACCTCCTGAGCGGGAGGCGAAGGTACTGACACGTGAGGAGAGTTAGTCGGCATAACTTCCCCCTCGTCGTCTGGTGATAATTTCTTTACATGTAAAGATTGACTTTTATTTAAAGTAGCATCAATGCAATTAGTACACAAATTTCTATTGGGCTCCACATTGGCCTTTAAACATAGTGAACAAAGAGATTCATCTTAGTCAGACATGTTTAAACAAACTAGCAATGAGACTAGCAAACTTGGAAATACTTTTCAAAATTAATTTACAAGCAATATAAAAAACGTTACTGTGCCTTTAAGAAGCACAGAAAACTGACACAGTTGAAATAACAATGACCAAAATAGTTATAGCAACCAAATTTTCACAGTAAATGTATTAAGTTAGCAAAGGATTGCACCCACCAGCAAATGGATGATTAACCCCATAGTACCCAAAAACGGATAACAATTATATAATTAACGTTTTTCTCACAGTCAAATACACTGTCACAGGACTGCTGTGCCTGATTACCTCCCTCAAAATGGATTTTGAAGACCCCTGAGCTCTCTAGAGACGATCTGGATCATGGAGGATGAAGTAGACAGATTGTGACTGAATTTTTACTGCGCAAAAAAGCGCTAAAATAGGCCCCTCCCACTCATATTACAACAGTGGGGAAGCTCAGAAACTGTTTCTATGCAGAAAACAAAAATGGCCATGTGGTAAAAATCATGCCCTAATAAGTTTTATCACCAAGTACCTCACAAAAAGATTAACAAGCCAGTAAACGTTTTAAACATACATTTGAAAGTTATGTATTATTATTAATAAGCCTGCTACCAGTCGCTTTTACTGCAGTTAAGGCTCATACATTATTTCAGTATTAACAGTATTTTCAGAGTCAATTCCATTCCTTAGAAAAATACATTCAGTGTACACACACACACACACACACATCAGCCTAATACCAGTCGCTATCACTGCATTTAAGGCTGAACTTACTTTACAATGGTATCAGCAGTATTTTCTCAGTCAATTCCATTCCTCAGAAAATAAATTACTGCACATACCTCATTTGTTGCAGGGGAGCCCTGCATGCTATTCCCCTTCTCTGAAGTTACCTCACTCCTCAGATGAGAAACAGCCAGTGGATCTTAGTTACGTCTGCTAAGACCATAGAAAAAAACCCAGGCAGATTCTTCTTCTAATGCTGCCTGAGAATAAACAGCACACTCCGGTGCCATTTAAAATAACAAACTTTTGATTGTAGAAATAAACTAAGTTAAAAAACACCACAGATCTCTCACAGCTTCCTTTTTAGTTAGGCTGCAAGAGAATGACTGAGTATGATATGTGAGGGGAGGAGCTATATAGCAGCTCTGCTGGGTAATTCTCTTGCAGTTTCCTGTTAGGAAGAGATATATTCCATAAGTAATGGATGACCCGTGGACTGACTACACTTAACAGGAGAAATAAACCCTAATATAGCTACAATATAAATTATAATTATATTGTAGCTATTTTAGGATTAATATTTATTTTACAGGTAACTTTGTATTTATTTTAACCAGGTACAATAGCTATTAAATAGTTAATAACTATTTAATAGCTACCTAGTAAAAATAATTACAAAATTACTTGTAAAATAAATCCTAACCTAAGTTACAATTAAACATAACACTACACTATCAATAAATTAATTACATACAAATACCTACAAATAAATACAATTAAATAAACTAACTAAAGTACAAAAAATAAAAAAAGAACTAAGTTACAAAAAATAAAAAAATAATTTACAAACATTATAAAAATATTACAACAATTTTAAGCAAATTACACCTACTCTAAGCCCCCTAATAAAATAACAAAGCCCCCCAAAATAAAAAAATGCCCTACCCTATTCTAAAATAAAAATAGAAAAGCTCTTTTACCTTACCAGCCCTTAAAAGGGCCTTTTTGCGGGGCATGCCCCAAAGAATTCTGCTCTTTTGCCTGTAAAAAAAACGATACAATACCCCCCCAACATTACAACCCACCACCCACATACCCCTAATCTAACCCAAACCCCCCTTAAATAAACCTAACACTAAGCCCCTGAAGATCTCCCTACCTTATCTTCACCACGCCGGGTATCACCGATCCGTCCAGAAGAGGCTCCGAAATCTTCATCCAAGCCCAAGCGGGGGCTGAAGAGGTCCATCATCTGGCTGAAGAGTTCCATCATCCGGCTGAAGTTTTGATCCAAGCGGGGGCTGAAGAGATCCATCATCCGGCTGAAGTCTTCTATCAAGCGGCATCTTCAATCTTTTTTCTTCCGGATCCATCTTCATCCCGCCGACGCGGAACATCCATCCTGGCCGACGACTTCCCGACGAATGACGGTTCCTTTAAGGGACGTCATCCAAGATGGCGTCCCTCGAATTCCGAGTGGCTGATAGGATTCTATCAGCCAATCGGAATTAAGGTAGGAAAATTCTGATTGGCTGATGGAATCAGCCAATCAGATTCAAGTTCAATCCGATTGGCTGATCCAATCAGCCAATCAGATTGAGCTTGCATTCTATTGGCTGTTCCGATCAGCCAATAGAATGCGAGCTCAATCTGATTGGCTGATTGGATCAGCCAATCGGATTGAACTTGAATCTGATTGGCTGATTCCATCAGCCAATCAGAATTTTCCTACCTTAATTCCGATTGGCTGATAGAGGTTAGCTTTAGGGGTTAATAAATTTATTAGAGTAGCGGTGAGGTCCGGTCGGCAGATTAGGGGTTAATAATTGTAGGTAGGTGGCAGCGACGTTGGGGGCGGCAGATTAGGGGTTAATAAATATAATATAGGGGTCGGCGGTGTTAGGGGCAGCAGATTAGGGGTACATAGGGATAATGTAGGTTGCGGCGGTGTACGGAGCGGCAGATTAGGGGTTAATAATAATCTTCAGGGGTCAGCGATAGCGGGGGTGGCAGATTAGGGGTTAATAAGTGTAAGATTAGGGGTGTTTAGACTTGGGGTTCATGTTAGGGTGTTAGGTGCAGACTTAGGAAGTGTTTCCCCATAGGAAACAATGGGGCTGCGTTAGGAGCTGAACGCTGCTTTTTTGCAGGTGTTAGATTTTTTTCAAGCTCAAACGGCCCCATTGTTTCCTATGGGGGAATCGTGCACGAGCACG
The DNA here is from genome assembly GCF_027579735.1 of Bombina bombina. Taxonomy (NCBI): domain Eukaryota; kingdom Metazoa; phylum Chordata; class Amphibia; order Anura; family Bombinatoridae; genus Bombina; species Bombina bombina. The sequence continues at coordinate 1,013,253,182 of NC_069499.1, read as the reverse complement.
TTTTTGAAGCTGGCCGCGTCCGTAAGCACCGCTGGTATTTAGAGTTGCAGTGGCGGTAAATTATGCTCTACGCTCCCTTTTTGGAGCCTAACGCAGCCCTTCTGAACTCTAAATACCAGCGGTATTTAAAAGGTGCGGGGGGAAAAAAACATGCGTAGCTAACGCACCCCTTTGGCCGCAGAACTCTAAATCTAGCGGATAGCTTTCATAAAAGCGATATTTAGCGCTCCACTTGTAATCTGGCCCTTTATTTGTATTAATGAGAAATGTATGCTTGATACCTAGGTATTAACACTCACTGGTTTACGGGGTCAATTCCACAAGTCTGACAAGAAAAATATAACTAATATGTTTTAGAAACACAATGTTTTAGATGGTGTAAAGAAAATGTTTGCATACACTATTTTTTAAGCAGACTTAAAACTTCAACACAAAATTTTCATCAACGACATGATTGCCTTTTTTATAGTTTTCCTTCAATTCTCTCCATTCGTCCAAATATTATTATTGGATATTAAAGCCTCAGCTTGTGTCTAACCACAACTTAAAAGAACAGTAAGTAAACACTTTGAGATTTTTATATAAAATGTTTAGTTTTAGTAACTTTGCAATTTATTTTCATTAATTATTTTGCCCCAATTTCATGAAATTTAGCTTTGAAAATTGAGCAATTTCTAATTCTCAGAATTTACAATGCACCCTGCTGACTTCTCAAGAATAACTCTGCTACATATCTCTCCCTAATTGGCTTTAGCTGATTACTGTAAAACAATTCATTTTATGCTGACTTTATGACTGGGGCTAGCTTTGTTGTCTGAAGACTAAAGCCCAGATTGGCTCCTCCAAAAAAGGCAAATGGTGGGTTGAGTTTGGCTATTAAAAAAAATTACAGTAAAAAGGAAATTAAATTTATTTTAAAAACATTAATACTTTGCTGATATTCTATAGCAACACAGCAGAAATGTCTTGTAATTACCAAGTATTTACTATCTCTTTAATGCTGCACCAAACTCTGCTCAAGTTATGTCCGTATCAGGATCATAGCAAAGAGCCCACTTCCAGTTTTCAGGATTTGGTTTGGATTGGCTCTTTCTGTAAAAGATTTACACTATCTTAATTAGCATTTCAGCCTTAGCTTTAGTCTTAGCTGCATCAATCTAAGCTGCAGCAAAGGGTATAGCTATGACTGAAACGCGTCAGTTGGCATAGTGACATAATCTCTGCCTGTAACCTTGTCCATCTGCACTTTCATATATGGGGCCCTATAGCTGACTAAAACTAAATCACAATTTAATGTCAAAATTAACCCTGCTCATAGCCCTTCAATAATGAGACAGACACAGACTTTTATCTCACACAAAGTGACAGATGCAAGAGTGCAAGCAACACATTGGTGCTAAGTGCTTTTCTTAAAAGGACCAAGAACAAATAGGGGCTATACTGTACAGTCAGTCAGACAAGAAAATAAAATACTAGACTATTGTTTACAATATTGTAATAATTTCATCTTTTTAGTTCTACTTTTTTAAATATTGAATATTCATTGGTCTAGACCAGTGATGGCGTACTTTGGTACTCCAGATGCATCAGAACTACATTTTCCATGATGCTCGACTGGACTGCAGAGTGTCTA